>NC_084742.1:69966900-70026900 GCF_033978785.1 Entelurus aequoreus
ATATGGCTCTTTCAACGTTTTTGGTTGCCGACCCCTGCATTAACCTTTTAGTTGCTCACTGATGTTCGACTTCAGAAATAGTTGGAGAATGTCGCCCTCTAGTGGTGAATAGATAGCTGTGCAAAAGAAAACACACAAAAGTCCTTTGTCAAAGTCTTCATTTGTCATTTATGTCACAGAACAAGCTTTGCACACAACAACAAGCACAATTACAACTACTGTTTTGGTGGCCCGTGACCACTAGGGGTCACACTTCATGATCTCTCTGAGGCAGATGGTCGCATAGCAGGAGGAGTCCAGGTCAAAGTTCAAAGTGAGCACCTGGCCCGCCCCTTCCTCCTTGCTGTGGAGGTGGTAGGTGAGGTTGCACAGGTTGGCCAGCATGGGGCGGTAGCAGCCCGGCAGGTTCATCTTCAGGCTGCCCACTCGGAAGCGGCAGCTCTCCAGGCCGTCTCTGGCCAGCCTCTCGCGGTACCACGCGCCCACGCCGTTCTCCGGGTACTTCACCGTGTTCCCCGGCATCGGGAGCAACACCTGACGACGGCAAATATATTTTGAGGCAAGGGCGGACGTCGAGGGTGGGGGGGGGACATGCACATTTTGCGTCGTACCTGAGCGAGAGAGTAGACTCCTTGTTGTTCTTCTTGCTCCGTCACCACATGGATCTAGACAGGCAGCGGAATGGTTAACGTTTCTCACATTTTGGTATTACTTTTTCCACTTACGATACCATACCGATATTGGAGCCTGGAGTATTGGCCTACACCAGGGGTGTCAAACTCATTTTAGATCGGGGGCCACATGGAGAAAAATCTACTCCCAAGTGGGCCGGACTGGTAAAATCACGGCAAGATAACTTAAAAATAAAGACAACTTCAGATTGCTTTCTTTGTTTAAAAATAAAACAAGCACATTCTAAAAATGTACAAATCATAATGTTGTGGGGTTTTTTACACCTACATGTTGTGATTAATAGTTTTCTATCTTTATTTGTCGTTATTTATACTTTCTGAATAAATTATGTGATAATGTTCATCAGTCAACTCATTGGTGTTTATTTTCAATCTATCGAGATAAAAAGATAATATTAAAATCAAATTACAGGATGTTATTTATGCAGCTCGTGGTTACGCTAGCAGCACACCTGAGTCTAGAGATGTCGGCCTGCCGATATCATTGGCCGATAAATGCTTTAAAATGTAATATCGGAAATTATCGGTATTGGGTTTTTTATGTTTTTATTAAATCAACATAAAAAACACAAGATACACTTACAATTAGTGCACCAACCCAAAAAACCTCCCTCCCCCATTTACACTCATTCACACAAAAGGGTTGTTTCTTTCTGTTATTAATATTCTGCTTCCTACATTATATATCAATATATATCAATACAGTCTGCAAGGGATACAGTCCGTAAGCACACATGATTGTGCGTGCTGCTGCTCCACTAATAGTACTAACCTTTAACACTTCATTTGACTCATTTTCATTAATTACTAGTTTCTATATATCTGTTCTTATATTGTTTTACTTTCTTTTTTATTCAAGAAAATGTTTTTAATTTATTTATCTTATTTTATTTTATTAATTTTTAAAAAAAAGGACCTTATCTTCACCATACCTGGTTTTCCAAACTAGGCATAATAATGTGTTAATTCCACGACTGTATATATCGGTATCGGTAATTAAGAGTTGGACAATATTGGAATATCGGATATCGTCAAAATAGCCATTATCGGACATCCCTACCTGAGTCCTTAGACCAAATAAAATAAAATAAACATTTAAAAAAAAAATGCAGTAACAAACTTATGTAAAAGTTTGTTTGTTTTTCTGCTAGGAAGTGGTCGTTCAGCATTAGCGCTACATGCTACAAGCTAGTTATGCTAACAGCAAACCTGAGGCCTTAGACCAAATTTAAAAAAAAAAGTAAATTAGCAAGTCGAATGATAATATTTTTAATAGAGATGTCCGATAATATCGGACTGCCGATATTATCGGCCGATAAATGCTTTAAAATGTAATATCGGACAATGGTATCTGTTTCAAAAAGTAAAATGTATGACTTTTTAAAACGCCGCTGTGTACACGGACGTAGGGAGAAGTACAGAGCGCCAATAAACCTTAAAGGCACTGCCTTTGCGTGCCGGCCCAGTCACATAATATCTACGGCTTTTCACACACACAAGTGAATGCAAGCCATACTCGATCAACAGCCATACAGGTCACACTGAGGGTAGCCGTATAAACAACTTTAACACTGTTACAAATATGCGCCACACTGTGAACCCACACCAAACAAGAATGACAAACACATTTCGGGAGAACATCCGCACCGTAACACAACAGAACAAATACCCAGAACCCCTTGCAGCACTAACTCTTCCGGGACGCTACAATATACACCCCCCGCCACCCCCTACCCTCCCACCTCAACCCCGCCTACCTCATCCTCCTCATGCTCTCTCAGGGAGAGCATGTCCCAAATTCCAAGCTGCTGTTTTGAGGCATGTTTTAAAAAAAGAATGCACTTTGTGACTTCAATAATAAATATGGCAGTGCCATGTTGGCATTTTTTCCCATAACTTGAGTTGATTTATTTTGGAAAACCTTGTTACATTGTTTAATGCATCCAGCGGGGCATCACAACAAAATTAGGCATAATAATGTGTTAATTCCACGACTGCATATATCGGAATCGGTAATTAAGAGTTGGACAATATCGGCAAAAAAGCCATTATCTGACATCTCTAATTTTTAACAAAATAAAACAACTGGAAATAACATGTTACTGCATATGTCAGCAACTAAATTAGGAGCCTTTGTAACTTCTATTATCATTTATACGGCAAATAATATTAAAGTTAAGTTAAAGTACCCATGATTGTCACACACACACACTAGGTGTGGCGAAATTATTCTCTGCATTTGACCCATCACCCTTGATCACCCACCTGGGAGGTGAGGAGAGCAGTGAGCAGCAGCTGTGGCCACGCCCGGGAGTCATTTTTGGTGATTTAACCCCCAATTCCAACCCTTGATGCTGAGTGCCAAGCAGGGGTCCCATTTGTATAGTCTTTGGTATGACTCGGCCGGGGTTTGAACTCACGACCTACCGATCTCAGGGCGGACACTCTAACCACTAGGCCACTGAGCATATATCGTGATGTATTGTTATTGCAGAATTCTACAATATATATCGGCATATAGATTTTAGGCCGCCCATGCCTAACATCCATACAAGGAGTTAAGAACAGTTGTGCTAACTTTACGGGAACCTCACTGGGTTGATCAATTCTTACCTTAGCTGCGCTGCTCTCCTCGTTGTCGTCCACCTTCTCCGCTCCCTGCGTCCACACCAGGTCACCTTGTCGGACACTGTGACCCAGTGTGGCCAGCCGGTGTGCGACCGCCTCGTTCCAAACTCTGCATGATTTTGGGGAGAGAAAAAAAAGCAAGGTGGATGAGCAGGAAGGGGCTGGGATCAGATTGCCATGTTTCCCCACCTGCTGCAGTAGGCGTGGGGATAGAAGACCCTCATGCCGTGCGGAAGGCTCAGCCAGGCTTTGGCGCAACCTTCCGGGCCGGTGCCGTAGCGATTCAGCGCGCGGAGCATGAGGCGCTCCCGCGCTTTGGACACAGGCATCAGCGCCAAGGACTCCTTGGCGTTATCTGTTAAGGTGGAATTGGTTACATTTGTACAGTAGCTAAACTGCTGGATTTGTATCAAAAAAACAACAACAAAGTAACCTGTTGAAGTTTTTTTTCTACCCTGACTTCAGTGTGTGAGAGGCGAGAGCTGAGTCAGCGCTCACCAGTCTGAAGGAAGTGTCTCTTTGCTTGGCTCTGAGGATCGTCGCCATCTTCAGGACTGAAGAACAAGCGGACGGCAGTCACCTGAGGACAAAGCGAGGTCAGTTTGTCTCTTAATGTCCCAGAATCAACTCTGAATATGGTACCAGTCAACTGTTTGGGGTCACTATTGAATGACAAGATGTCTCCTCATTTTCGGGGTAGGATAAATCGCAGTATTTTCCGATGAATGGTCTATTTTTGATCTTTTTTCATATATAAGGCGCATCGGAGTATAGGGCGCATTAAAGGAGTCATATTTTTTTCTTTCTAAATGTAAAACACTTCCTTGTGGTCTACATAAGATGTGATGGTGGTTCTTTGGTCAAAATGTTGCATAGATTTTGTTTTACTGATCATCTTCAAGCTGCTTTCTGACCGTCGCTTCAGGATGCGCCGTTTTGTGAGCGGTCTTATTTACGTGGCTCACCTTTGGTAGCGTCTTCTCCCCATCATCTTTGTTGTAGCGGTGTAGCGTGCAAGGACGGGAGTGGAAGAAGTGTCAAAAGATGGAGCTAACTGTTTTAATGACATTCAGACTTTACTTCAATCAATAACGTTGCAGCATCTCCTCATCCGTGGCTCATTAGTGCAACAACAACGCCGGAAATGTGTCCCGTGAAAAACCGTCGGACCGGAACTCTCTAATAACTACAGTTCCTTGGGTGAATAATGTAAACTCACTACACCGGTATGTTTTAGCGCTTTCATGGCGAGTTAACTGACAGATATAAGTGAGAACTTTACACTACTTTATATTAGAAATGGCAACAGCGGAGGTTGAATGTCCCATAACAAGAAGATGGAGAAAAGGAAGAAGCTTATCGACTACGGTGTCGACACGGACTACAAAGACGGATACGCACAAATTTTCAGGACTTATGCAGATCCTAAATACAGATCAGCGGGTACCACAAGGTAAGAAAAGTTGCTTTTGCATAATATTGCGAAACAAAACGCCAGATAATGTCTTGCCTTATACACACACCATAATAATACTCCTATGTTGAAGCACAGTACAATCCATCAAGCGGGGCGGCGTCATTGTTTACCAAAGTCCTACTAAAACATTTGCCGTGTGTAATGTTTTATATTTTCAATGGAACATATAAAACGTTGGTGTTGTTTACTTCAGTCATATTGCCATCATATTGCAGTCTACACGTATCTGGAAAAACTAGTGAGCATCCTGGATGATGCCAGTCACCCTCTGCATACCGTTGTCAGTAGCCAGAGGAGCCCGTTCAGTGCTAGACTGCTTCATCCCAAGTGCAGGACTAATAGACTCAAAAACTCCTTTGTCCCACACGCCATTAGACTGTACAACTCCTCTCTGGGGGGAGGGGGGGGGGTACTAGGATGACAGGGGATGCAAAACAATAACAGTGCAATACTATTTCATAACATGGTCACTACTGCCTAGTTTCTCTTGTTATATTCTTATTTTACTGTTATATTTTTATTCTCATTGTTGCTTTTTATTTTTATTGTAATATTTTTCTATTTTGTTTCCATTCATACCCCCATTATTTACTTTTTAAATTTGATCTCAGTTCTGTACACTGCTGCTGGAATTTTAATTTTCCTGAGGGAACTCTCCTGAAGGACTCAATAAAGTACTATCTATCTATCTCTTATGTGTGACTGCCATCTACTGGTCACACTTATCATTTCAGCATGTACCAAATAAAATTGCTTCGAGGTCGGTAAGCAAAGCCAGAATTATTCCTTACATTAGGCACACCGAGTTATAAGGCGCACGGTCGAGTTTTGAGGGGAAAAAAAAGGATTTTAAGTGCGCCTCGTAGTCTTATAAAAATAAGTTTATGAAATAAAAAAAAATGCTTTATTGTCGATCTCACAAGGGGACACAATTCAAATTTATTGACAAAAGAAACCTTGCTATTGCAACAACACATCATCAGTAGGGTAAAACTAACCTGTCTCAGGACGGTCTAATCCCAGCTCACGGTCCAAATTAGTGGGTGAACATTTTCCGACAGTCTGAGAGTCCCTAAATGCGGCGTAACTGGTCATACTTTATTTATTTTATTTTGTTCACTTTATTTGATGGTGAGCTCGGGGGAAATACTACGGGAGAGAGCCGCTTTGTGTGCATGCTGAGGCGGCTGGAGATGTTTTAGCTGGTTTTAATTAAATGATTGTTGATCGACAACCTCCTCCTCGTCCTCCTTTTAAACAGCCGGGAAAAAGCTACAATATGACTACATTTCAGGCCATCTCATGTGTGCTGCTGTGACAACAAAGTTCCTTGAATCTTTAGTAAAATTAGGTTTAAATCTGAAATGTATGGTGCCTCACTGAGCTCCGTCCTTGCACGCTGCACCGCTACAACAGAGATGACGGGGAGAAGACGCTGTCGAAGGTGAGCCACGTAAATAAGACCGCCCACAAAACGGCGCATCCGGAAGCGACTGTCAGAAAGCGGCTTGAAGATGATCTGTAAAACATCATCTATGCAACATTTTGACCAAAGAACCACCATCACATGTTATGTAGACCACAAGGAAGTGTTTTCAATTTAGAAAATAATAATAATAAAACTCCTTTAATGCGCCCTATAATATGCCTTATATATGAAAAAAGATCAAAAATAGACCATTCATCGGCAGTGCGCCTTATAATCCGGTGCGCCCTAAGATCCTGAAAATACGGTATTTCCATGACTTTTTCAGGGCCTGGGATTGCATATTTACATTTTTTCCATGACGATACAAACCCTATTCATTACATGGAATAAAAATGTATATAGCTGCCACAAGTGGAGGAGTTCAAGTACCTCGGAGTCTTGTTCACGAGTGAGGGAATAGTGGATCGTGAGATCGACAGGCGGATCGGTGCGGCGTCTTCAGTAATGCGGACGCTGTATCGATCCGTTGTGGTGAAGAAGGAGCTGAGCCGGAAGGCAAAGCTCTCAATTTACCGGTCGATCTACGTTCCCATCCTCACCTATGGTCATGAGCTTTGGGTTATGACCGAAAGGACAAGATCACGGGTACAAGCGGCCGAAATTAGTTTCCTCCGCCGGGTGGCGGGGCTCTCCCTTAGAGATAGGGTGAGAAGCTCTGCCATCCGAGGGGAGCTCAAAGTAAAGCCGCTGCTCCTCCACATGGAGAGGAGCCAGATGAGGTGGTTCGAGCATCTGGTCAGGATGCCACCCGAACGCCTCCCTAGGGAGGTGTTTAGGGCACGTCCGACCAGTAGGAGGCCACGGGGAAGACCCAGGACACGTTGGGAGGACTATGTCTCCCGGCTGGCCTGGGAACGCCTCGGGATCCCCCGGGAAGAGCTGGACGAAGTGGCTGGGGAGAGGGAAGTCTGGGCTTCCCTGCTTAGGCTGCTGCCCCCGCGACCCGACCTCGGATAATCGGAAGAAGATGGATGGATGGTTGGATAACTAAGTGAATTTAAAATTAAATGCTCACCATGTCTTCTTGGAGTAAAGCCAGCCCGACTTGGTCCGACTGAACGCCCTGCCCTGTTCCGAACCTCTGCGGCCCGTAATAGTTGACAAAACCTCTGGCCTACGCACGAAAAAACGGGACCAAGGTGACCAAGTGGACAAGAAGTTATGGCCCAGGTGACGTTTTCATACCTTCACATTCTCCAGTGCTTCTTCCACCAACGCTGCGAGATGACGTTGTTTCTCAGCACCGCTGTGAGCCTCTTCAGCGCCGTGCGGCCTTACGTTGCGGACCACCAGGTCAAAGTGGTTCCCTTGCAGTCGTCCCAGCTTCAGCGGCTCGGCCACAGAGCGGACTTGAGAAAGACGCATCCCTCTTTTCTCAAACTCCGCCCTCTTCTCCATCAACCTTAAGTGGCATAACACATTGTTCTTCATTTTGGGGCCAAAATAGGCTGCGTTCACCTCTCAGGCTGGCTGTTACCGTTGAGGCGAGACCTTCTTGACCACCATGGACTGGTAGGTGACTGCTCGCTTGTCCTTGGTGCCGGCGTAGGTGAAGTCGGACGGGAGGACACCCAGTGTGGCCGCCATGTAGCTGATGGCCTCCAGGGTCTCCAGATTTTCCTTACACAAAGTGAAAGCTGGAGAAATAGCAAAGTGAGGTGCCACGCGAAAGAAAACACACTATTAGTATGGAGTGAAATTACTGGCAAAACTATTTTTGTATTAATTTCAAACTATACACAAGTAAAAAACTATTTTCTTCAATTAAAACAACGATTTGCAAGTATAAAAACTATTGTCTTCAATTAAAACAACGATTTGCAAGTATAAAAACTATTGTCTTCAAGTTAAAACTTTGGCGGTAATATTCCACACTGCGCGATCCAGACACTTGAACTCCGATTACCCATAATTCAACTGTACAACGCCAGGTGGTGCTTCCAGAGCTACTGTTTTTGTCTTCTGCCAAAAGTAACAAAGAAAAAGCAGCAGGACGGGGAGTAAAATGTAGGGCTGCTAATTTGATAATCGATTAATCTGTCGATTATTACTTCGATTAGTCGATTAATAATGGGATAAAAGAGACAAACTACATTTCTATCCTTTCCAGTATTTTATTGGAAAAAAAACAGCATACTGGCACTTAAGGCTGAAACGACTCGTCGACATAGTCGACGTCATCGGTTACGTAAATACGTCGACGCCGTTTTTGTGCGTCGACGCGTCGCATAATGACGTCACACAACCGTCATGGCGAAGCGCAAAGCAGACGATCAAAGAAGACGATGCGAGCGGTGCGAGCGAGGGGAGAAAAGCATGCCAAAAGTGGTCAAAAGTGTGGGAGTATTTCAATAAACGGCCTAATAATGTTGTTGTATGCACACTGTGTCGAGCGGAAATGGCCTATCATAGCAGCACAACGGCTATGAACCAACATTTGAAAAGAAAACCATCAACTAGTCAATCGTCCGCGCGAGCATACGTTGTCATCATTACACAAAAACATGAATGTGTCATTTGTATCTGCTAGGGGTGTAACGGTACGTGTTTTGTATTGAACCGTTTCGGTACGGGGCTTTCGGTTCGGTACGGGGGTGTACCGAACGAGTTTCTAAGCTAAAGCTAAAGTCTTAACAAGCTGCTTTGCTCCTTCTGCCTCTGTCTCAGCATGCAGCATTGCCCCACCCACACAACCATCTGATTGGTACACACTAAGCATTACCAGCCAATCAGCAGTGCGTATTCAGAGCGCATGTAGTCAGCGCTTCAGCGTGGAGCAGATAGGTGTTTAGCAGGTGAGCATCAGGCAGCGGACTCTCCCCAAATGATAATAAACACCTCCCAGTCAACTACTAGTAACATCACTATGAGCCCGTTGACCTTCTAGAAACTTAAACTGAAGCTCAGCTCACTCGCAGTCCTGGCTTGAGGTGAAGGCTAATTAGCTCTCAGTTCCAGCCACATCGACCCCTTTTGAGCGCCTATTTTCAGCTGCTGGGAATATTGTAAACAAGAAAATAAGCAAAGCATGTAGACATGCTAACCTTTCTTCATTACAACTGTTAGTCACTCACTGGAATGAGTAGAATTGGTTATTGTGTACTGTGTTGGACTGGATGTTTATTTTGCATATTTTAAAAGCAATACTTAATGTTTACAGTGCTCCAGAATATTTAGATTGGCACTTTTTTGTATTGGATGTTTATCTTTATTTTTGCACATTTTAGCAAATAAGCAATACTTTCACTTTTGTTGAAATGTTTACACTGTTGTTACAGAATATTTCGTTTTGCACTTTTTTGTATTGGATGTTTATCTTTATTTTTGCACATTTTAAAGCAAAATAAGCAATACTTTTACTTTTGAAATGCTTATACTATTGCAGAATATTAAGATTTGCACTGGATGTTGACTTTTATATTTGCACATTGAAAAGCAAATAAGCTACTTTTACTTTTGTTAAATGTTCAAAGTTTTAAATGTTTACATTGTTACAGAATATTTAGTCATGTTGTTGTCAATGTAGACTGAGTGGCCATACTTCTTTTTTTTGTAAATAAAAGCCATGCCTTTTGAAAAAACGGGCCTACATTTATTTTTTCATCTTCATTTTGAATAAAAAAATAATCGTTAAAAGGAAAAATAATCTATAGATTAATCGAAAAAAATAATCTATAGATTAACCGATTAATCGAAAAAATAATCTATAGATTAATCGATAGAAAAATAATCGTTAGCTGCAGCCTTACTGGCACTATACTTATTTTGATTATTGTTTCTCAGCTGTTTGTAAATGTTGCAGTTTATAAATAAAGGTTTATAAAAAAAAAAATTACAAAAAATAAAGTAGCCTCTGCGCATGCGCAAGCATAGATCCAACAAATCGATGACTAAATTAATCGGCAACTATTTTTATAATCGATTTTAATCGATTAGTTGTTGCAGCCCTAGTAAAATGGCAGACAGAAGAGAGGGGAAACAAGCTCAACTTGTAAGTTAACCTGCAAGTAAGTTTCCCCTCTCTTCTGTCTGCCATTTTACCCCCTACTTAGTCTTTTTTAATTTTTGGCGGACGGCACCATGCGCCAATAACGGTGGCTAGTTCTGACGGCCTTAAATCGACTCAGCAGCACCACCTGTCGTTGTAGAGTGCAAATTACGGGTGTAAGTTTGTGGATTGCCCAGGGTGGAATATTACTGGCAAAAGTTTTAACTTGAACAATATTGTCTTTTTATTGCAAATCTTTTTTTTTAATTGAGGAAAATTGTTTTCACATTTGCGAATCGCTGGCCGTGAGTAAAAAGTTCTTTGAGTGTTTTGACAGTAATTTATTGCAAAGTTAAAAAGTTAAAGTACCAATGATTGTCACACACACATGAGGTGTGGCGAAATTATTCTCTGCATTTGACCCATCACCCTTGATCACCCCCAGGGAGGTGAGGGGAGCAGTGAGCAGCAGCGGTGGCCGCGCCCGGGAATCCTTTTTGGTGATTTAACTCCCAATTCCAACCCTTGATGCTGAGTGCCAAGCAGGGAGGTAATGGGTCCCATTTTTATGGTCTTTGGTATGACTCGGCCGGGGTTTGAACTCACAACCTACCCATCTCGTGGGCGGACACTCTAACCCAGACCTGGGCAAATTAAGGCCCGGGGGCTACATGAGGCCCGCTAAGCTTTTCAATCTGGCCCGCCAGACATTCCCAAATAATTTTTTTAGATCTTTAAGATGGAAAGTGTAGCTGCCATTATGATGTGCAGTCATGTTTTCTAATGACCACAAGTCTTGAACTATACAAAGTATTTCAGTGGTTGGAATCTTCACTTTTGGATGATATACTAGTTACTATGGTAATTTAATTAGTTACTATGGTAATCTAATTAGTTACTACTAGCAGCTCAGACGAGGCACCAAGCAGTGTGGGCGGGAAGCGTTTCCACAGACAGGAAAGTTCTAAAGCTTAGTGATGTATCAGATATATCAGATTGTAGGTGGGTTTATTTTGTACCCTTCGCGTTCATATTTCACTGTTTGTTGCATTTTTGTTGCGTTTCACTTGATTGTAAAATATGTCGATCGAAAGGGGGTGTGACATTCATATGTTGTCAATATTCAGTGTTTTATCGTTCATAGAAAAATTTAAAATTCCATTACGTTTTTTAAGGCGGTCTGTCTTAACGTTTTTAGCATTCAATCAGACATTATTGTGAGGTTTTGTATTAGTGTCCCTAAAAATAAGTATACCGGCCCCCAGACACATTTTTTTTCCCTAAATGTGGCCCCTGAGTCAAAATAATTGCCCAGGCCTGCTCTAACCACAAGGCCACTGAGTAGGTACCGTATTTTTCGGACTATAAGTCGCAATTTTTTTCATAGTCGGGTGCGACTTATACTCAGGAGCGACTTGTGTGAAATTATTAACACATTACCGTAAAATATCAAATAATATTATTTAGCTCATTCACGTAAGAGACTAGACGTATAAGATTTCATGGGATTTAGCGATTAGGAGTGACAGATTGTTTGGTAAACGCATAGCATGTTCTATATGTTATAGTTATTTGAATGACTCTTACCATAATATGTTACGTTAAAGGCCTACTGAAATGCGATTTTCTTATTTAAACGGGGATAGCAGGTCCATTCTATGTGTCATACTTGATCATTTCGCGATATTGCCATATTTAGTAGAGAACATCGACGATAAAGTTCGCAACTTTTGGTCGCTGATAAAAAAGCCTTGCCTGTACCGGAAGTAGCGTGACGTCACAGGTTGTGCAGCTCCTCACATCTGCACATTGTTTACAATCATGGCCACCAGCAGCGAGAGAGATTCGGACCGAGAAAGCGACGATTTCCCCATTAATTTGAGCGAGGATGAAAGATTAGTGGATGAGGAAAGTGATAGAGTGAAGGATTAGAGGGCAGTGGAAGCGATTCAGATAGGGAAGATGCTGTGAGAGACGGGTGCGACCTGATATTCAGCTGGGAATGACTACAACAGTAAATAAACACAAGACATATATATACTCTATTAGCCACAACACAACCAGACTTATATTTAATATGCCACAAATTAATCGTGCATAACAAACACCTCCCCCCTCCCGTCCATATAACCCGCCAATACAAATCAAACACCCGCACAACACACTCAATCCCACAGCCCAAAGTACCGTTCACCTCCGCAAAGTTCATACAGCACATATACTTCCCCAAAGTTACGTACGTGACATGCACATAGCGGCACGCACGTACGGGCAAGCGATCAAATGTTTGAAAGCCACAGATGCGTACTCACGGTACCGCGTCTGTGTATCCAACTCAAAGTCCTCCTGGTAAGAGTCTCTGTTGTCCCAGTTCTCCACAGGCCAATGGTAAAGCTTGACTGTCATATTTCGGGAATGTAAACAATGAAACACCGGCTACGTGTTTGTGTTGCTGCAGCCGGCCGCTAATACACCGCTTCCCACCTACAGCTTTCTTCTTTGCTGTCTTCATAGTTCATTAAACAAATTGCAAAAGATTCACCAACACAGATGTCCTGAATACTGTGGAATTTTGCGATGAACACAGACGACTTAATAGCTGGCCACAATGCTGTCCCAAAATGTCTGCTGCAATCCGTGACGTCACGCGCAGACGTCATCACGTTTTCAGCAGGATATTTCGCGGGAAATTTAAAATTGCACTTTACCAGAGGTGGGACCAAGTCATTGCTTTGCAAGTCACAAGTAAGTCTCAAGTCTTTGCCCTCAAGTCTCGAGTCAAGTCCCGAGTCAAGACAGGCAAGTCCCGAGTCAAGTCCAAAGTCAGGACTGGAAAGTCTCAAGTCAAGTCACAAGTCCTGCATTTTGAGTTTCGAGTCCTTTCAAGTCCTTTTAACCACAGACTAATATTTTTACACAGATTGTGTATGCTTTTAAAACGTTGTATTTATTTATTAAAACAAGTGTATTTGAAATTGCAGGAAAAAAAATAGTACTGACATTGCAATTCATAATAGCACTATTAACCAGTCATTTTAATAGTGTAAACAATTTTAAACATTTAACTCATTCCTTTACAGAATAAACACATTTGCAAAAACAAGTGCAACTGTACTTATTTGTACAAAAGTGTTAACATTGTATTTCCATGGCATATTGCATTGTAACTAGTTCCACAGCAGTTTCTATTCTGTTCTTACCTTATCTCATTGATCTCATCTCGTACTGTATGTGTGTTGATGTGTGCGTACACATGAAAAACATTACAAATACATGAACATAACAATGAACAGAGTTGTACTTTTTAGATGTCAGGGCCCTATGCAATATGTACACATATTCTTAATATAGTATACATTTTAACTGACCTTTATTTGACTATGTTTGTCTTTTTGTAGGTGGCTAAAATATGCAGTGCTGCTGACCGCCGTCTAACGTTACGTTACTGTGGTTGATACATTGACTAACGTAACGTTATGTCTAGGTACCTCATGCAACCCTGCTTAAAAAAAATCACTTGACAAAAAGTATGAATAAGGTAGCGAACTGCAGTGGACGCAACAGATTGCCGTGTTTGCAATGACGTTATAACCATAGACATCTTATAAGTAGACGCAGCATTGGTTGCTGTGACGCGAGCAATTTGCATCTTGAAGTGGTGATGAGGAGCCGGCGAGCAGCCTAAACTGACAGTTGACAGGTAGAAAACAAAGATGCCGGGCTGGTGTTCAGCGTTTTCCTGCTCAAATGAGCGGACTGTTGAAAATAGGAATCGGGGGATTACTTTTCACAAGTAAGATTTAACATTAATGTACTATTGGTTGTATTTTATGAAAATAACATTACCACAGAGTTGAGAAGGAGCAAAGATCTTCAATATTTGTATGTGAAAATCACAAATAAATCTTCTGGGGGAGGATGACGCCCCTACAGGGGTTTGGTTTACAAACTTTCAGCCCCACCTAAAACAAAATTCACCAGCCGCCACTGATTATGATACATTCTCATTTTAGGCAAAATATAAGACAATACTTTCTTAACAGTATAATTGTAACCAGGAATATGTCTTCAAGTAACAATATTCAAATACTAACATTGTTGGGTAAGGCAGCATTTGGTTTTATTCTGAATCCAGTGAAACAGATTGGTGGTTTTAGCTGGTATAAAGACTTTCAGGTGTTTATATATGTTTAAGTATTTGGCAGATACTTTTAACCAAAGCGACATACATAAAAAATACATATATAACAATCACTGTAAACATTATCATTTAAGGGAAGAATGTAATACAAAATATCAATACAAAGTGTCAAGACAGAATAAACTCTCTGCTGCTGCAGCAACAGAGATACAGTCTATAAGATATATAGATATCAAATGTATTCATACATTGTTTATGTAGGATATACGCATGTATATATAACCTAATCATATTGTTTCTTCAACTTAAAAATAGCTGACCCTTTTTCTCCCTCTTCTCTGGGTTTATATTCCCAGTTTTGATCTCGGACGTCTGGTCACTTATAGCATATAAGAATATTATATTACTGTTAAGCAAACCATGAATAATAAAACATGTGTCCGTTATCATAGCTACACGTATGACAAAAAAGCGCGCTTGAAAATGAGTGGTATTCAGTGAGGTAAAATGAATTAAATGCGCTGACAGTTCATTGCTCCTGCCAAATGAATTGCACTGAGTGGAGCGGATCACCACTCCAAGATGGCGGCCCCGCGTCTCGTCTGCGCCTGTAGGCAGTAGCGCTCCACGCTGCGTCTCCTTATAAGATGTCTATGGTTATAACGTTA
This sequence comes from Entelurus aequoreus, assembly GCF_033978785.1. Taxonomy (NCBI): domain Eukaryota; kingdom Metazoa; phylum Chordata; class Actinopteri; order Syngnathiformes; family Syngnathidae; genus Entelurus; species Entelurus aequoreus. The sequence continues at coordinate 69,981,984 of NC_084742.1, forward strand.
GCAGTGAGTTTACAGCCTCACTGATTTAACTACACAGCAAATAAAAGTCACGTTACTTAGCCAATAAACGTTAGCTTACATTCAAAACTTACCCTTCTTTGTGCAACTTCAAATGTCGAACAAAGTTGGAAGTTGTTGCGTCTCCGTCTGTAATATTCGAACTGCGTGATTTGCATACGGCAATTCGTTTTTTGTTGACCAAGTCGTAGTTTTTATACCCGAGCGAAACCAACTTTGGTATAAATCTTTCTCACTGGCGCGTTGTTTGACAACTCTTGTTCAGTGGTTGTCCTGCAATTTGATTGGATGAATGCTGTGTGATGAAAACAACGTAGATCTAATTTGATTGGCTGTTGTACTGAGAGCACACACGCTGACAGGCAGCACACACGCTGATAGATAGACAGACACGTACAAAATGAAAGCTACGGAGCGCTCCCAAATAACTTTTTAAGCTTTAGGTTTTGGGGAAAGTAGCAAGTCATGTCAAGTCAAAAGGCTCAAGTCCAAGTGAAGTCACAAGTCATTGATGTTAAAGTCTAAGTCGAGTTGCAAGTCTCTTTACATTTTGTCAAGTCGAGTCTAAAGTCATCAAATTCATGACTCGAGTCTGACTCGAGTCCAAGTCATGTGACTCGAGGGATATTTTGCGGGAAATTTAAAATTGCACTTTACTAATCTAACCCAGCCGTATTGGCATGTGTTGCAATGTTAAGATTTCATCATTGATATATAAACTATCAGACTGCGTGGTCGGTAGTAGTGGCTTTCAGTAGGCCTTTAACATACCAGGCACGTTCTCAATTGGTTATTTATGCGTCATATAACGTACACTTATTCAGCCTGTTGTTCACTATTCTTTATTTATTTTAAATTGCCTTTCAAATGTCTATTCTTGGTGTTGGCTTTTATCAAATACATTTCCCCAAAAAAATGCAACTTATCCTCCAGTGCGACTTATATATGTTTTTTTCCTTTTTTATTACCGTATTTTCGCTGACAGTGCGCCTTATAATCCGATGCGCCTTATATATGGACCAATATTGAGCCACAACAAACCTAAACTTCATTTTCATAAAGTTTAGGTCTCGCAACTACAGTAAGCAGCCGCCGACTTTATTTTCACCCGTAGAAGAAGAAGCGCTTCTAACCCAAAAATGGCTCCTATTAAGAGACACGCTTACGACGCAGAGTTTAAACTTAAGACGATCAGTCACGCAGTAGAACACGGGAATAGAGCAGCAGCGAGAGAATTTAGCATAAACGAATCATTGGTGTTTAATTCGGACACTGAAGAAGAAGGAGTCGTGGATGAGGAATAACTTCATAAAGTGAGCTTTACATGTTTATTTTGTGTGTTGTGTGACATTAACGTTTGAGCATCGTTGAGTTATTGATGTATTGTTATTGCTCTGCACTATTTCGAGTGTTACTATATTGTGATTGCACTAACGTTTGATTTACCCTAACAGTATCACTGTTTTTTACCTGTTTATTGAATCAGGGAAAAGTTCCCCTCCACTATGTGATATAAACGTTGCACTACATGTTAATACCTTGCTGTTGTTAAAAGATAAACAAAACACCACGTCACTGACTTTACCTCGGGGAAAATAATAAAACAGCTGTTTATTCATTTTGGGAGTGAACCGAGTTGTCAGAACGCTGGTTTGTAATCTATTAATAAAGTTTGACTGACCTATCTGACTGTTTTGTTGACATTCCCTTTAGCGCAGCTCCATCTAATGGATGCATAGGTGCGCCTTATAATCCGGTGCACCTTATATATAATAATAATAATAATAATACCTGTGATTTATATAGCGCTTTTCAAAGTACCCAAAGTCGCTTTACATGTTAAAAACCCATCATTCATTCACACCTGGTGGTGGTAAGCTACTTCCGTAGCCACAGCTGCCCTGGGGTAGACTGACGGAAGCGTGGCTGCCAATTTGCGCCTATGGCCCCTCCGACCACCACCTATATAATAATAAATATATCCTGTGGTGTACCACAGGGATCAATACTAGGACCAAAATTGTTTAATCTTTATATAAATGACATTGCTAAAGTTACAAAAGACTTTAAGTTAATATTATACGCGGACGATACAACAGCGTTTTGCTCAGGAGAGAACACACAAAAGCTAATACAAATAATAACAGAAGAAATTAACAAATTAAAAATACGGTTTGACAGAAACAGACTATCCTTAAATTTCAGTAAAACTAAAATAATGCTGTTCAGTAACAATAGAAAAGAAAGGCAAACACAAATACAATTAGACATTAAAAAAAATTGAAAGGGTAAATTAAATTAAATTTCTAGGTATAATAATTGATGATAAAATGAACTAGAAATTTCATATAAGAAATATACAACATAAGGTGGCAAGAAGCACATCAATAATGAATAAAGCTAAATATGCATTGAACCAAAAATAATTTCATATTCTCTAATGCTCACTAGTGTTACCATATCTGAGTTATTGTGCAGAAATATGGTTGAAATAACTACAAAAGTACACTTCATTCATTAACCGTGTTACAAAAAAATCAGTTAAATACATAATGTTGGATATAGAGAACATTCAACCCCTTTATTATATTATATTATTATATATATTATATATTTTATTATTATTATATATATATATAATATGTATATAATATATATATATTATATATATATATATATATTATATTATATTTATTATATGAACAAAGTTTTGAAATATGCCATTCATTGAAGGTGCGCTTTATAATCCGGTGCGCCTTATAGTGCGGAAAATACGGTATGCATTTTCGGCAGGTGCGACTTATACTCCGGTGCGACTTATACTCCGAAAAATATGGTATATAGCATATAATAGGAGTCTTTTTGTCACCTGTGTAAACGTCCTCCTCTTTGCGCTCATCGGCGGTCCTCTTCTTGGGTCTGCCTCGCTCCCTCAGCCGCACCGAGATGGCCGTCCTCTCATGTTCGCCGAAGCTCTTGGTCTCCACCAACTTCCCGAAGCGGCGGTTCAGGAAGTGGTGCACGGCCGTGCGGTGCTCCTTGTTGTCGTCCGGGTGGAACGTGTACGACGAGTCTTGCACTTTGGCGTCGATGAAGCGGAAGAAGTCCTCCGCCTCCTCCTCGGTGACCAGCTGGGACAGTTCCCGGTAGTCCGGGTCCTCCCTCACCCTGATCTCCGGCTGAATGGTGACCGTCATGAGGAACGGGAAGCGGTGTCGGACGGCCCGGTGGACATTGGCTCGCTGGTATTTGTCGGTGAACGAGCCCAGGGAGAGCTCCTTGTTGCCCGGATTGTCGCCGTCCTCCTCCATCACGTCGTCTCGTAGACTCACTACAAACTGCTCCAGCTGTTCACTCACCGCCTGGCCCAAAATCATGCTCAGATCCAAACTGTCTGGGCTGGATATGGTCAAATCGAACCTACAATCTGCAGAGAAGGGGTGGTCCTCTGCAGCCTGGAAGTCCTGTTTACATCTACTATTGGACTTTTCTGAGCAGTGAGGAGCCGGGGTGGCCGCTGCGATGTTCACTTGCTGTCCATGGACGTCTATTTCAGTCACCACAAAGTCTCTGATGAACCTCTTAATGCTGCCCAGGAACCCCTCATGGCTTGATACGAAGCAGGCGGGAAGACCGGCGGCATCGCCGTCCTGCTTCATTGTCGCTTCACAAAGAAACTCCGCTGCCAAAACGAAAGCGAAACGAGCCGCTGACGGACACAAGCGTCGTTGCCGCTCCAGACGGACACGCTAGGAAGCTAGTGGCAACAACAGGCGCCTCATATCTGACAAAGAGAACGTAACTACACGACTGTCACCGCCACGGAAAATGCTGACAAGTAACGAAGTTAGCTAACGGTGCCTACCGAGAAAATGGAGTTTGTCAAGCACTGAGCAAAAAGCGCCGGTGTGAGTGAGGTGAGGAGCGCGTATTTTCGAGTAGCCCGCTTGTGGCACGTAAACACAACAACACAGCACGCTGGAGCATCTACTTCCGGGTCGTGTGTCATGTGACGTGAGTTCATTTTCTTAAAGTGACAGTAACCACTATCGCTGCTCTACTACCCATCCATCCATCCATCCATCCATCCATCTTCAACCGCCTATCCGGAATCGGGTCGCGGGTACTTCATTGATTGATTGAAGCTTTTATTAGTCGATTGCACAGTACAGTACATATTCCGTAAAATTGACCACTAAATGGTTTTTCAACTTGTTTGATTGATTGATTGATTGAAACTTTTATTAGTAGATTGCACAGTGAAGTACATATTCCGTACTATAGGTGAGGGCCGACATCCGGGCAACTGAGCTACATACGGGTTCTTCGAGCCATAGCAACCAGACTGGCTTTGAAAACAAACCGTTGCCATTACTCTTTAACCCAGGGGTCACCAACGCGCTGCCCACGGGCACCAGGTAGCCCGTAAGGACCAGATGAGTAGCCCGCTGGCCTGTTATAAAAATAGCTCAAATAGCAGCACTTACCAGTGAGCTGCCTCTATTTTTTACATTTTATTTATTTACTAGCAAGCTGGTCTCGCTTTGCCCGACATTTTTAATTCTAAGAGAGACAAAACTCAAATAGAATTTGAAAATCCAAGAAAATATTTTAAAGACTTGGTCTTCACTTGTTTAAATAAATTCATTTATTTTTTTTACTTTGCTTCTTATAACTTTCAGAAAGACAATTTTAGAGAAAAAATACAACCTTAAAAATGATTTTAGGATTTTTAAACACATATACCTTTTTACCTTCCTCTTCTTTCCTGACAATTTAAATCAATGTTCAAGTATTTTTTTTTTTTTATTGTAAAGAATAATAAATACATTTTAATTTAATTCTTCATTTTAGCTTCTGTTTTTTCGACGAAGAATATTTGTGAAATATTTCTTCAAACCTATTATGATTAAAATTCATTAAAAAAATTATTCTGGCAAATCTAGAAAATCTGTAGAATCAAATTTAAATCTTATTTCAAAGTCTTCTGAATTTCTTTTAAAATTTTTGTTCTGGAAAATCTAGAAGAAATAATGATTTGTCTTTGTTAGAAATATAGCTTGGTCCAATTTGTTATATATTCTAACAACGTGTAAATTGGATTTTAACCTATTTTAAACATGTCATCAAAATTCTAAAATTAATCTTGATCAAGAAAAATTACTAATAATGTTCCATAAATTATTTTTTAAAGTTTTTCTCTTCTTTTTTTCGGTTGAATTTTGAATTTTAAAAAGTCGAAATCGAAGATAAACTATGTTTCAAAATTTAATTGTCATTTTTTTCGTGTTTTCTCCTCTTTTAAACCGTTCAATTAAGTGTAAATATCATTAATTATTAATAATAACATAGAGTTAAAGGTAAATTGAGCAAATTGGCTATTTCTGGCAATTTATATAAGTGTGTATCAAACTGGTAGCCCTTCACATTAATCAGTACCCAAGAAGTAGCTCTTGGTTTCAAAAAGGTTGGTGACCCCTGATGTATATATATATATATATATATGTATGTATGTATATATGTATATATATATATATATATATATATATATATATATATATATATATATATATATATATATATATATATATATGTATGTATGTATGTATGTATGTATGTATGTATGTATGTATGTATGTATGTATGTATGTATGTATGTATGTATGTATATATATATATATATATATATATATATATATATATATATATATATATATATATATATATATATATATATATATATATATATATATATATATATATATATATATATATATATATATATATATGCAAATATATATGTATATATATATATTTTTTATTTTTTTATTTTTTTCGATGCTTAAATATATACATATTTACACATATATTTATAAATTAGTTTTGAAAATGAAAAATATCAAATTGGCCCCCGTATGCTACGATTTTTCAATGTGCTGCCCTTAGTGGAAAAGTTTGGACACCTCTGGTACAAAACATAAAATAATAACACCAAAGTGATATCACATGCACTATTTTCACTCCTAACATTGCATTCCCAATGATGATCTGAAACAAAAAATTAGTTTAATAATTAAATCAAAGCTGACGTCAGGGGTGTTCAAAATGTAAAATCCTACAACTCATATTCCCCAAAAAAGTATTAACTGGTAGAAATTTGAGCAGAAAGACACAATGTAAAGAGAAAAATCTAAAAAGTTGTTGATATTAATACATAAAAATAACAGCACAGCTTTGTATTAAAATATATATCTAAATATTTTTTTTTAGACTTTCAATAAAGTTTAAAAATATATATACAAAAATACAAGTAATAGTGGCCCCTTGAGACTTTTGGTTTTCCAGTAAGAGACTCTGTGGAAAAAGCTGCTCATGGAATGCACATTAATAACTAATCGTAATTCAACGAACCATAACCCTGTCAAAAGAATGAGTTAAGTCACATGATTAATCACATACAATTCCAGCTCAACATTGAAAAAATGCTCCTGTATGACATTGTAGTCCGACAACAAAAGAATTGTTGTGACTAAAAAATATTTGCGGTCTTTTTTTCTAAGTTTCTTTAAATTGTGCAAGTGAGTAATAACCTGTGATTAATCATGATGTATCCACATTCCAAAGTGCGCTTAATCTGATTAAAAATACAGCACAGGCCAAAAGTTTGGACACACCTTCTCCTCATTCCATGTGTTTTCTTTATTTTCATGACTATTTACATTGTAGATTGTCACAGAAGGCCTCAAAATTATAAATAAACACATGTGGAGTTATGTACTTAACAAAAAAAAGGTGAAATAACTGAAAGCATGTTTTTATATTCCAGTTTCTTCAAAATAGCCACCCTTTGCTCTGATTACTGCTTTGCACACTCTTGGCATTCTCTCAATGAGCTTCAAGCACACCTGTGAAGTGAAAACCCTTTCAGGTGACTACCTCTTGAAGCTCATCGACAGAATGCCAAGAGTGTGCGAAAAAGTAATCCAAGCAAAGGGTGGCTGTTTTGAAGAAACTAGAATACAAAACATGTTTTCAGTTTTTTCACCTTTTTTTGTTAAGTACATAACTCCACATGTGTTCATTCATAGTTTTGAGGCCTTCAGTGACAATCTACAATGTAAATAGTCATGAAAATTAAGAAAACCCATTGAATGAGAAGGTGTGTCCAAACTTTTGGCCTGTACTGTGTGTGTGTATATGTATATATGTATATATATATATATATATATATATATATATATATATATATATATATATATATATATATATATATATATATATATATATATATATATATATATATATATATATATATGTATGTATGTATATATATATATATATATGTATATATATGTATGTATATATATATATATATATATATGTATATATATATGTATATATATATATATGTATATATATGTATGTATATATATATATATATATATATATATATGTATGTATATATATGTATATATATATATATGTATATATATATGTATATATATATATATATATATATATATATATATATATATTAGGGCTGCAACAACTAATCGATTAAAATCGATTATAAAAATAGTTGCCGATTAATTTAGTCATCAATTCAATGCATCTATGTCATGCGCATGTGCAGAGGCTTTAAAAAAATAAAAAAATAAAAAAATAGTTTTATTTGTTTTATTTTTATTAATAATTCTTTATTTATAAACTGCAACATTTACAAACAGCAGAGAAACAATCAAAATAAGTATGGTGCCATTATGCTGTTTTTTTAAAAAATAAAATACTGGAAAGGATAGAAATGTAGTTGGTCTCTTTTATCCGATTATTAATCGATTAATCAAAGTAATAATCGACAGATTGATCGATTATCAAATTAATCGTTAGTTGCCGCCCTAATATATATATATATATATATATATATATATATATATATATATATATATATATATATATATATATATATATATATATATATATGTGTGTACTTTAATCTTTAATCTTAATATATATATATATATATTTTGTTTGACCCCACAACTTTTAATATAATTTACAAAAGAATATCAAAGTGCCTCTTCTCATCTGTAGTTTTTTTCAGTAGGCTATGAGGCTCTCGGTGGAAAACCTTTGGACACCCGTGAAATGCATATTAATAAGTATTAATAATAATAATCTTAATACAAAGCTTTGTTTTTAAATAAAAATATATACTATGTAATATATTACATTTAAATATTTACGCACATACGTCTATAAATGTCACGGCCGCCACAAGTTGTTTATTTTTATTTCCCTCTAAAGTAAATCATGGTATCACGCAATAAAACCATCTTGAGACAAGTTCTTTCATGCAGCACACTCCCACGTGGGACGTCTTGTCTTCAACAATTCCCAGAAGGGTCCTAATTGGAACAGCACGTTGTCAGATGTTTGTCACCGGGAAGAGGCAACACTGTTTGAACACGGAATGCGCTGAAAGAATTCAAAACAGCGGCTTGGCTGGTCAGTGTTGGGTCTGGAAGAGGTCATAGGTCAGAAACAATCCTGCAGACGGGAATGCGAAAGATACAGAAATGATTCCTGACCCAAAACCCTTGCATAACTTCCTCCTCCTCCTCGACTCTGCATGTTGATCATATTAACTGTACTGCTCCAACCTAGTTGGAACATCTCCCAGAAGACGACGGCGGGGGTACAAGAGCATTAGCCACATCTGCAGAGTCCATTTAAGGGCAGATTTCACAATGGGGGACCCTAAAAAAAAAAAAAAAAAGCCTTTGCATGTTTTTGAAGTAAATATTTGTAGTCCGAAATATTCTTACTTTGTAAGCAAGATGGCAGGGAAAGGCGATACGCGCCATTGTTTATGTGAGCGTGACACAAACAGGAGTGAACGGAATGTTGCGCAGATAAATCAGCAGAGACTTTGTAACAACATTTTTATTAGTCCTCAAGGCTTTTGTGTGTATCACACTTTTCACCTTTAAATAGTCTACCTTAAAAATAACAACGTCCAATAATTGTCCCAATGGGCCACTGCATGTAGCTCCCATATTTCAACTCCATCCATCCATTTTCTTCCACTTATCTGAGGTGGGGTCGCGGGGGCAGCAGCCTAAGCAGAGAAGCCCAGACTTCCCTAACCCCAGCCACTTCGTCCAGTTCCTCCCGGGGGATCCTGAGGTATTGCCAGGCCAGCCAGAAGACATAGTCCCCCCAACATGTCCTGGGTCTTTCCAGTGGTCTCCTACCAGTCAGTCATGCCTTAAACACCTCCAGAGGGAGCTTCCATATTAAAACTGTTTGTTTTTTTAATATACCATCATTACCACAACTATCACTTCCAGCCAAGGTATGCATAAAAATATGAATAATATACTTTAGAAATCAGCCAAAAATATACACTTTTTTTGGAGCTTAGTTTCTCCAAAAACTAAGAATATAATTATACCTAATGAATATCCATATCAAAATAAAATGAAAGGTTTTAGTAAATAAAGATCAATTATGAAAATAGCAATAATCACAAAAACATACAATGAAAAAAATAAGAACAAGAACACTAATAATAACAGTAATACTAACAATAATACAATATGAAGCAGATAATAAAATAAAATAAAAAAATGCTAACACTAACATTTAATGCAAAAATAATGGTAAAAAAAAAATCTCTCTGGTCGAGAAAAATTAAAGTAGCAAAGTAACACAATTAAAACAATTTTTTTTTGGAGATAAAGATTATTTATGTATTTAATATTTGTTTACTTACTATGATATATTATTTATTTATTCACTGTTCTGTTACAGAGAACAAGGAACTGGGATACAATTGCTATGGTATGAAAAAGGGGTAGGATTAAGTAAGCTCCGCTTCTTCCTACTCCTTTTCGGACGTGCTGTAATGAAACAACTGGAAATATGTGCTGCGTTACATTGTATTGTATGCATGTTCCAAATACACTGAAACTGAAATGAAAGTAACAATACTGCTAACAAGTCAAATATTAATAATGATATTTACATGGAAAATAAAAACATCAATAATAATACCAACACTAATAATTTAAAAAGTAACCACTCTACAAATAATAAGTAATATTTTCATAAAAATGAAAACCTCACAAAAAACCAACAATAATAACACTATTTATATTGTTATAACAATAAAATGTCACATTTAAAAATATTAATATCAATGACATTATTATTGATAATACCAAGAAAAAAAATGGTTAGTCACAATTTTTTTTTAATTTCAAGTCAGATTGAGAGTTATAATGTACAAATAGTTTCAATAACATTATTGAGATTCAAACAATACCAAGAAGTAAAAAAATATTGGATGAGTCTAGGGCTGCAACAACTAATCGATTAAATCGATTATAAAAATAGTTGGCGATTAATTTAGTCATCGATTCGTTGGATCTATGCTATGCGCATGCGCAGAGGCCCCTTTTTTTAATTTATAAACTACAACATTTACAAACAGCTGAGAAACAATAATCAAAATAAGTATGGTGCCAGTATGCTGTTTTTTTTCCAATAAAATACTGGAAAGGATAGAAATGTAGTTTGTCTCTTTTATCCGATTATTAATCGATTAATCAAAGTAATAATCAACAGATTAATCGATTATCAAATTAGTTTTTAGTTGCAGCCCTTAGATGAGTCCCGGAAATGTGTTCAAGTCAGATTGAGAGTTGTGTGTTTTGTACAAATGGAATACAAGTCAGTGTCTGAGGTGATGTTTGCTGTGAACAGGAAGTGCTCTCTACGAGGTGTGTGTGTGTGTGTGTGTGTGTGTGTGTGTGTGTGTGTGTGTGTGTGTGTGTGTGTGTGTGTGTGTGTGTGTGTGTGTGTGTGTGTGTGTGTGTGTGTGTGTGTGCGTGGTAACAATCAAATCCTTTTTTGTACTGCTGGACAAGACGTGAATGTGTGTGTTGTGTGGCGGGGGGGTCAACGCCAGACAATCGCTGCTTTATTGTGTGTTGAGCTGCAATGAAGCTGCATGCAAAGCCAGGCTTAGTTCACACTTTGCCCTCTTAAAGACACAGTCAGCCGTTCTCACCTCCACACATCTGGACGTGGGAGGAATTCCCCTCCTGTCTTTGCGTCAATCTGTAACCCCCCCCCACCCCCCCACCCCCAAAAGGACCAAAAGCCTCAGTGGAGCCTGAAAAGAGTAACTCTACTGGATGACTTTCGCCATCTTGGAACAATGTGTGTACGTTTTCAACTTTCCTCCCAAATATCCGTCACTCGAATCCCTTCACACACGCACGCACACACACACACACGCACACACACACTGCTCCTCGTCCTCTGTCCCTGATGCAGGTCTAATCCCGCCCACCCATTTCCTTGAAACACAAGTTAGAGAAGGGGGGTGCGGCCTGCTGCCTTTTTGTGTGTGTCTTGCACATTTCTAATCATCAAGAGTGCAGCGAAAGGACGTCATTTCTCTGTTTATTGCCTTTCAGCAGGACGCCGGGAGACAAAATGGGGAGAGTGAACATTTGGGTGAAAAGGAGTTTCATCGTGGTGGCAAGTCTGATGGTGGTGAGTGTTTTTGCACATTTCATGCACATGTCAACACACTCGTGTCCTTTCTGTGGGCCGACTTGTTACCGCTTGTTGGGTCTCACTGCTCACTATTCCTGCTCTGCTCATGTCTTGTTATTGCAAATATGCTCTGCTTCTTCCCACTCCCCTTCGGACATAATGAATTGTGCAAAACACGTGGTGTACTTTTAATGTCATTTTGTTCTGGTTACAAAACGCGTGACACTAAAAGTGTGTTGTTGTTGTTGCAGGTCATTGGCGCTCTGATGTTGGCAGGCACTCTGTTCATCCATGGCCACTACCACCGTGATGAGCAGGTAACGCCCCCCCTGTCTTGTCAAACATGTATAAAACACTATCACGCAGCGTATACAGTACATGTTGTCATGGCAACTTGTAGCAGGAATTTACATATTAACTAGAATTTGCAATTCCAGTAGGGAATTGCGTGTAAACGCCCTATGTGCGCAAGCCGCCGAACTGCCGATACGCGTGAGTGGAGCTGAAATGCTTGAATGTCCAGGGTAAGTGGAGTGTGTGGATGTTGGAACGGCTCGAATCGGTTGAAAAATGTGGGATATGGAGGGGTTCGTATATTGCCCATTCATTTTCAATGGAGGGAAATTCCTGGTAATTCCGGGTAATCAGGGAGTTTTTTGGAACCGGGAAACATGCCGGCTTGAATGTCCAGGGTGAGTGGAGTGTGCGGATGTTGGAACGACTCGAAACGGTTGAAAAATGTTGGATATGGAGAGACATTTCTGGTAATCAGGGATTTTTTTGGAACCGGGAAACATGCCGGCTTGAATGTCCAGGGTGAGTGGAGTGTGTGGATATTGGAACGGCTCGAATCGGTTGAAAAATGTGGGGTATGGAGGGGTTCGTATATTGCCCATTCATTTTCAATGGAGGGAAATTCCTGGTAATTCTGGGTAATCGGGGAGGTTTTTTTCGAACCGGGAAACATGCCGGCTTGAATGTCCAGGGTGAGTGGAGTGTGTGGATGTTGGAACGGCTCGAAACGGTCGAAAAATGTCGGATATGGAGAGAAATTTCTGGTAATTCCGGGTAATCAGGGAGTTTTATGGACCCTGGAAACATGCCGGCTTGAATGCCCAGGGTAAGTGGAGTGTGTGGATGTTGGAACGGCTCAAATCGGTTGAAAAATGTGGGATATGGAGGGGTTCGTATATTTCCCATTCATTTTCAATGGAGGGAAATTCCTGGTAATTCTGGGTAATCGGGGAGGTTTTTTTCGAACCGGGAAACATGCCGGCTTGAATGTCCAGGGTGAGTGGAGTGTGTGGATGTTGGAACGGCTCGAAACGGTTGAAAAATGTCGGATATGGAGAGAAATTTCTGGTAATTCCGGGTAATCAGGGAGTTTTATGGACCCTGGAAACATGCCGGCTTGAATGCCCAGGGTAAGTGGAGTGTGTGGATGTTGGAACGGCTCAAATCGGTTGAAAAATGTGGGATATGGAGGGGTTCGTATATGGCCCAGTCATTTTCAATGGAGGGAAATTCCTGGGTAATTCCGGGTAATCTGGGAGTTTTTTTTCGAACCGGGAAACATGCCGGCTTGAATGTCCAGGGTGAGTGGAGTGTGTGGATGTTGGAACGGCTCGAAACGGTTGAAAAATGTTGGATATGGAGAGAAATTTCTGGTAATCAGGGAATTTTTTGGAACCGGGAAACATGCCGGCTTGAATGTACAGGGTGAGTGGAGTGTGTGGATGTTGGAACGTCTCGAAACGGTTGAAAAATGTCGGATATGGAGAGAAATTTCTGGTAATTCCGGGTAATCAGGGAGTTTTTTGGAACCGGGAAACATGCCGGCTTGAATGCCCAGGGTGAGTGGAGTGTGTGGATGTTGGAACGGCTCGAATCGGTTGAAAAATGTGGGATATGGACAGGTTTGCATATTGCCCATTCATTTGGAGGGAAATTCCGGGTAATCTGGGAATTTTTTGGAACTGGGAAACATGCTGGCTGAATGTCCAGGGTGAGTGGAGGGTGTGGATGTTGGACTGCTTCAAATCAGATGAGAAATGTGGGACATCCAGTAGATTGTATATTTTCCGTTCCTTGTCAATGGGGAAAATATACTGGAAATTCCCGGAAAACCAGGAATTTGTACGAGAAAAAACGATATCTTTTTTTGTCCCAACTAAGAGGCATGTTTTGAAGGTGGAATGCTCAAAACCGGTTGAAAAATGTGGACTGTGAAAACTTTTCCAGAAAGAGGTCAAATATGGCTTTGGAAAACTGGGAATTCTGGGATTTTCTGAATTTTTTTGTAAATTTGGAAATGGTAGTTTGATTGCCCAAGGTGAGTGGAGTGTGTGGATGGTGGAACGGTTTGAATTGGTTGAGAAATGTGGGATATCCAGTCCATTGTACATTTTCCATTCGTTGTCAATTGGGAAAATATTACTGGAAAGTAATGAACATTTTGCGAAAGAGAAAACATGTTTTGTGTTCAAAGGATAGAATCAGGTTTAAAAAATGCAAAACGTTTTGAGAATTTAGGGCGTTGTACAGTAGAACTGTAAATACGTCCATTCCTATATGTCATTTCCTGGAAATTTGGGAATTTCAGGAAAACTAGAAATGTTTTAAAATATTGATACCAGCACAATTGTCCTAGATGATATGAATAGGTTGGTGTTGCTATTTTTGCAATCGGCGTGGTATCCGTGTGAATTGAGAATGGGTATTTCGGAAATCCTGGAATTTCAGGAAAACCGGGAATTTGTACGGGGAAAAAATTATGACTTTTGCTGTCCCAACTAAGAGGCATGTTTTGAAGGTAGAATGCTCAAAAACGGTTGAAAAATGTGGACTTTCCAGAAAGAGGTAAAATATGGCTTTGGAAAACCGGGAATTCTGGGAATTTCTGAAATGTTTTTACATTTGGAAAATGGTAGTTTGATTGCCCAAGATAAGTGGAGTGTGTGGATGTTGGAACGGCTCGAATCGGTTGAAAAATGTGGGATATGGACAGGTTTGCATATTGCCCATTCATTTTCAATAGAGGGAAATTCCGGGTAATCAGGGAATTTTTTTCAACCGGGAAACATGCTGGCTGAATGTCCAGGGTGAGTGGAGTGTGTGGATGTTGGACTGCTTCAAATCAGATGAGAAATGTGGGACATCCAGTCGATTGTATATTTTCCGTTCGTTGTCAATGGGGAAAATATACTGGAAATTCCGGGAAAACCAGGAATTTGTACGAAAAAAAAAAAAAACTTTTTTTGTCCTAACTAAGAGGCATGTTTTGAAGGTGGAATGCTCAAAACCGGTTGAAAAATGTGGACTGTGAAAACTTTTCCAGAAAGAGGTAAAATATGGCTTTGGAAAACCGGGAATTCTGGGAATTTTTGAATTGTTTTATAATTGGGAAAATGGTAGTTTAATTGTCCAAGATGAGTGGAGTGTGTGGATGGTGGAACGGTTCGAATCGGTTGAGAAATGTGGGATATCCAGTCGATTGTATATTTTCCATTCGTTGTCAATGGGGGGAAAATTACTGGAAATTCCGGGGAAACCGGGAATTTTGGGAAAGAGAAAACATGTTTTGGGTTTAAAGGTTGGAATCAGGTTTAAAAAATGCGAACATTTTTGAGAATTTAGGGCATCGTACAGTAGAACTGGGAATACGTCCATTCATTTGAATGGGAATTTCCTGGAAAATTGGACATTTTTGAAAATATTGATACCAGCACAATTGTCTTAGATGATATGAATACGTTGGTGTTGGTATTTTTGGAATCGGTTGAAAAATGTTAACGTAGTAACGGTCTGAATTTAGAATGGGTATTTCGGAATTCCTGGAATTTCAGGAAAACCGGAAAAAAAATTATAACTTTTGTTGTCCTAACTAAGAGGCATGGTTTGAAGGTGGAATGGTCAAAAACGGTTGAAAAATGTGGACTGTGAAAACTTTCCAGAAAGAGCTAAAATATGGCTTTGGAAAAACCGGGAATTCTGGGAATTTCTGAAATTCTTTTAAATTGGGAAAATGGTAGTTTGATTGTGCAAGGTGAGTGGAGTGTGTGGATGGTGGAACGGTTCAAATTGGTTGGGAATTGTGCAAGTTCGAAACATGGCCCATTCATTTTCAGCAGGGATAATGTCCTGGTAAACCGGGAATTTTGGGAAATCTGGAGGATTTTTATTTTTTTTCGGCGACACTTGGGCATTCACACAATTAGGAAGAAAGGCACTACAACTAATATTTACTGATAATTTAGTCCGATTTTGTCCCAAAAATGTGCTGTAAATTGGTAGTAAACTAATCAAGCTTTTGAGGTCTCTATTCGATGACACATGCAAATAACCATGAAGATCTCTAAAATAATATTTACTGAAAATTTTGTTTCTGTGTGTGTGTGTGTGTGTGTGTGTGTGTGTTCTTGTATTTCTACCTTCCATATGAGGAGGTGTGAACAAGTGATGACATAAATCATGGTCCCAATACAGAAAACCATTGCATCTAATAGAGAATGTCTCATTTGCACCCCCTGGTGGTGAAATCTATCAAAATTAGGGTGGTCCCAAAAAGGAGGGATTTTTCAAATTGACTGTGTGTCGCTTTTAAAAGTGCTCCCCCTCTGGTCAACATATGAAATAACAAGTGTGTGTAAAAATTTGAAGTGCTCCCTCTCTGGCCAACGTATGTAATAACAAGTGTGTGTAATAAATTGAAATGCGCCCCCTTTGGCCAAAATTAATAAAATAAATATGTATATAGAGACATATTGTAATAACTTGAAGTAAATAATGAAGATTACTATTTGCATAGTATGTATATATTACTAATGTTGTAAATACAAATCTTTATATATCTAGAAAGGGTGGTCCTAAAGAGGTAGGCATTTTTCAGAGGTTTCAAGAAGGTAAGAAATACAAGAATGTGTGTAAAAAAAAAAGTGTGTGTCTGTGTATTCAGATTGTTGTGAAGCAGGAACGCTGATTGGTTGTCTTTTTACACGTGACTTTTGTGACATTGCTGTGTAAAACGTGTAAAAAAAAGACCATCAGAAAGCGACTTGATGTGTAGAACATCATCTATGCAACATTTTGACCAGAGAACCACCATCACATGTTATGTAGACCACAAGGAAGTCTTTTCTTTTTCGAAAAAAAAAATAAAAATATGACCCCTTTAAATGCGTCCTATAATCCGGTGCGCCTTTTGTATGAAAATAGACCTGAATCGACCCGCTCATCGGCAATGCGCCTTATAATCCGGTGCGCCCGCCCTATGTTTCGGAAAATACGATACAAAACATTTAAGACAAGCTAAGTAGCATCTTATGGGCACGTAGGAAGCAATATTAGTCTTCTCCTTGCAAAAGTAACATGAGAGCGACATGGGGCATCCTAAATAGCGTCATGAGAGATTATTTTCTTACTTGGAGATTTTGCGGTTAGTTAAAATGAGACATAAATTGGAGTATTTACGGTGTTGTTGTTGACAAAGTACGTAGAATGTCTTTTTGTGAACATAATCAGGTCCCTACGTAACATCCACAGATAGAGGACATGATCGTGGGAATACGCGCCGTTTACGCTATCTCTATCATCGTGCTGCTCTTGCCCATCATTGGCTTGTATGGCGTCTGCAAGGAGAAGAGATGGGTCATCATTGTGGTGAGTCAACACGCAAACACACCAGTGTTTCCCACACATTCATTTATTTGTGGCGGCCTGCCGCGAAAGAATTAAGGCCGAAACAAAAACAATTTTTTTTTTTTTTTAAATTTAATTTTTTTTTTTTTTTTTGGGTCCTGTCCAGCTTCTCAGGCAAATCATATAGTTGATGTAGATGCCCGTATCGGCTGTTCCGATTTACTTTACAAAAGAGAAGTGTAGGATACTTCTCTTGTTGCCTTATTTGTATTTGACCACTACTGTTTTCTGTTTATTTGTTACTGACTGTGGCAGGACACCTCTGCCTCTGTTTCACTTTATGTTGCTGGTAAATAATATGGTTGTAGTAGTAGGCTAAAGTTCAATTATTTAGTATGCACTAATTAAAGGGGCAGAGCTTTAAGAGACATTTTAGCTTTTATATTTTTATATGATATATTTTTTGTAAGAACCACAATTAATAAATATATTTCAGTGAATAACTTATTGTTTAAATCTGTATATAAATATGTACATAAAGTGTTGTAATTAGGGATGTCCGATAATGGCTTTTTGCCGATATTCCGATATTGTCCAACTCTTTAATTACAGATACCGATATCAACCGATACCGATATCAACCGATATATGCAGTCGTGGAATTAACACATTATTATGCCTAATTTGGACAACCAGGTATGGTGAAGGTAAGGTAAGGTACTTTTTAAAAAAAATTGTAAAATAAGATAAATAAATTAAAAACATTTTCTTGAATAAAAAAGAAAGTACAACAATATAAAAACAGTTACATAGAAACTAATAATGAATGAAAATGAGTAAAATTAACTGTTAAAGGTTAGTACTATTAGTGGAGCAGCAGCACGCACAATCATGTGTGCTTACGGACTGTATCCCTTGCAGACTGTATTGATATATATTGATATATAATGTAGGAAGCAGAATATTAATAACAGAAAGAAACAACCCTTTTGTGTGAATGAGTGTAAATGGGGGAGGGAGGTTTTTTGGGTTGGTGCACTAATTGTAAGTGTATCTTGTGTTTTTTATGTGGATTTAATTAAAAAAAAAAAAAAAAAAAAAAAAAAAAAAAAAAACGATACCGATAATAAAAAAAACGATACCGATAATTTCCGATATTACATTTTAACGCATATATCGGACATCTCTAGTTGTAATTATATTGTAAAATGGATGGATGGACGTTTAAAACAAAACTGTTATTATTAATTAGTAAGTATACATTTTTTGAGCCTTTTTAGAGAAAATCATATCATTGTAGTAAATTATGCAAATTACTCGATGATGTCATGGTGACCACGCCCATAGCCACGCCCCCACCGCCACAGGTATCTTGGCAGTTTATGGGAAACACTGCACACACACACACTTTTCTCAGATACTGACAGTTTATTTGTGTGTCAGTTCACCGTTGGAATCATCCTGTGCAGCCTGTTTGTGCTTTACAGTGGAATCAACGTGCTGGTGGTGCGCCCTATGGTATGTACACCACTACATTTACACCAGCAATCATCTTCCACGCAAATGTGCTCGACTTGCGTGCTCTTGTTGCGCAGGTGGTCCAAAACATCACCGCGTATTACACCAACATGCAGCCAATCCGCAACGCCACTGACGTCGACCTCAAGATTCTGCACGAAACACAAATCCAAGTCGGTAAAAGACGTGCCGAAACCGAAATGGAGATGAAGAACCGTGATTTGTTGACGTTGTGTTTGGCAGTTGGAGTGCTGTGGAGTGCAGCAGGGCTACCAAGAGTGGGGCTCCGACATCCCAGAGTCCTGCTTGTGCGTCGACAACTCTACCAGCTCATGTGTGAGGACCACACTCGGCTTTCTACGCACTTTCTACGCGCACGCAAGGAATGCATTGTTGTGTTGTTGTTTTTTTTGCAGGTGGCCGCGCCAAAGAACAGCAGCCTGTTCAAGACCACGGACACTGTGATGATTTATGAAGAGGTGCATCGTTCGTTACACAGAAACATTACAACAAATCATCTTCTTTTCGAAAAAACTATGCGGAACATTGCTTAAAGGCCTACTGAAAGCCACTACTAGCGACCACGCAGTCTGATAGTTTATATATCAATGATGAAATCTTAACATTGCAACACATGCCAATACGGCCGGGTTAACTTATAAAGTGACATTTTAAATTTCCCGGGAAATATCCGGCTGAAACGTCGCGGTATGATGACGTATGCGCGTGACGAAGTCAGAGTAACGGAAGTTATGGTACCCCGTAGAATCCTATACAAAAAAGCTCTGTTTTCATTTCATAATTCCACAGTATTCTGGACATCTTTTGCAATTTGTTTAATGAACAATGAAGGCTGCAAAGAAGACAGTTGTAGGTGGGATCAGTGTATTAGCAGCGGACTACAGCAACACAACCAGGAGGACTTTGTTGGAGCGCTAGCCGCACTAGCCGCCGACCTCACCTTGACTTCCTACATCTCCGGGCCGCCAAACGCATCGGGTGAAGTCCTTCGTCCTTCTGCCGATCGCTGGAACGCAGGTGAGCACGGGTGTTGATGAGCAAATGAGGGCTGGCTGGCGTAGGTGGAGAGCTAATGTTTTTAGCATAGCTCTGTGCAGTCCGGTTGCTAAGTTAGCTTCAATGGCGTCGTTAGCAACAGCATTGTTAACCTTCGCCAGCCTGGAAAGCATTAACCGTGTATTTACATGTCCACGGTTTAATAGTATTGTTGATTTTCTATCTATCCTTCCAGTCAGGGGTTTATTTCTTTTGTTTCTATATGCAGTTAAAGCACGATGCTATCACGTTAGCTCGTAGCTAAAGCATTTCGCCAATGTATTGTCGTGGAGATAAAAGGCACTGAATGTCCATTTCGCGTTCTCGACTCTCATTTTCAAGAGGATATAGTATCCCAGGTGGTTTAAAATACAAATCCAAAATAGAAAAAGGAGAGAGTGTGGAATCCAATGAGCCAGCTTGTACCTAAGTTACGGTCAGAGCGAAAAAAGATACGTCCTGCACTGCCTCTCAAGTCCTTCACTGTAACGTTCCTCATCCACGAATCTTTCATCCTCGCTCAAATTAATGGGGTAATCGTCACTTTCTCGGTCCGAATCTCTCTCGCTCCATTGTAAACAACGGGGAATTGTGAGGAATACTAGCTCCTGTGACGTCACGCTACTTCCACTACAGGCAAGGCTTTTTTTTATCAGCGAGCAAAAGTTGCAAACTTTATCGTCGATTTTCTCTACTAAATCCTTTCAGCAAAAATATGGCAATATCGCGAAATGATCAAGTATGACACATAGAATGGATCTGCTATTCCCGTTTAAATAACAAAAAATCATTTCAGTAGGCCTTTAAAGGCTTAGTGGCCACATGCGTGGACAGCTCCTTTTAGCTCCTATTTCCAAAATTGTGTACACTACTGAATTGGGGTCTTATGGCCGCTTATGTGGACACTTATACTGCCATCTGGTGGTGTCAGAAGAGTATAACATACAATGGAATTTGGACACAGAAAAAAATCTAAAAATAAGAATTAGCATGTCACTAAACATGAAGTACACAGTTGTGTACTTATGGACTAAGTACATCATATCAAAAGATGATTCTTAGTTTTTATTCTAATTAGGGTCCAATAAGCCCAAATAGCAAAGAGAAATTAAAAAAAAAGCATGTAGACAAACAGCTTGGGCCTTAAGAGGTTAAATGAATATTTATTTCTTTATTAAATGCCTGATGGTCAAAGAGGAGCCTTTTAATGTGCAGTAATTATTATTATTATTATGTTGAATTCTCAACAAATGAATTAGTTTCATAACAAATTGATGTTATTTATTGTTGGCACACTTTTACCTTAACCAAGGACTTCAGCTGAAAATAAGCTCTATGAAACTGACATATTTACAGAAATAATTATTAATGTGCGATCTGTTGTTCCTGTTTGAATAAATAACTGACATTTCTTTAAATGTAAATTATTTTTAATACAAAATGTTGTTTTTTAATGGGGTTTTTTCAATTTGGTTGTAGTTATGGACATTGCATAATAATACGTATTAATATTCACGCGATATAGTTCATACTACCAAAAAAAAACCAATAATAATATAAAAATAATAAAAATAATAATTTGATATTATGTATTATTTTTATTATTAGTAATACATTATTTACAAATATTTTAATTATACAATTAAAAAACATAGATAATACATAATTAATTCTAACCTGGTATTATTTTGTCTATTAGTTAGCATTTAGTTTTTGTCTTTTCCCTTCAAGAGACAAATATGTGATACATAATTCTAATATTTTGTCTGCTACAAACAGTTCTGCGCTACATTTTACTCTTTACTTTGGTTGTTTGACTTAAAGGGATGGCAACAAATGAACTATTGTCATTAAAGTCGATTCCACAGTATTCACTTGAATTATACAAATAAAATAATAAATAATTGAAATGATAAAACAAATACATTCTAACATATCGGTAATAGTTTATTAGTCTATTAATTAGCACTTAGCTTTTGTCTTTTTCCTTCACGGGACAATAAGCTGGGAAAGCACAGACCTTGCTAGGTCTTATCTCCAAATAGTGGGGAAAAAAAATACAAAATCCGGATCAGCACCAAAATGTAATCACTTGTTTCGTATCCCATTTCAGACATTTCCTGAACGTTTCATGAAAATACCTCATACCTTTTTGAATTATTTTGCTAACTATCAAACGGCAGGTCTTACATAACCTCCTGGCGGAGGTAATTAGATAAGACATATATTGTATTTTAAAAATACACAAACATTTACCGTATTTTCCGGGCTAAAATGCGCACTTAAAATAGTTTTTTCTCCTCAAAACTCGACATTGCGCCCCATAACCCGGCGCGCCTAATGTAAGGAATACGTTTTGGTTGAGCTTACCCACCTCGAAGCAATTTTATTTGGTACAAGGTGAAATGATAAGAGTGACCAGTAGATGGCAGCCAAACATAAGAGATAAGTGTAGGCTGCACCGTTTCATGTGCTTCAACATACCAGTATTATTAAAGGCCTACTGAAATGTGATTTTCTTATTTAAACGGGGATAGCAGGTCCATTCTATGTGTCATACTTGATCATTTCGCGATATTGACATATTTTTGCTGAAAGGATTTAGTAGAGAACATTGACGATAAAGTTCGCAACTTTTGGTCGCTGATAAAAAAGCCTTGCCTGTACCGGAAGTAGCGTGACGTCACAGGTTGTGGAGCTCCTCACATCTGCACATTGTTTACAATCATGGCCACCAGCAGCGAGAGCGATTCGGACCGAGAAAGCGACGATTTCCCCATTAACTTGAGCGAGGATGAAAGATTTGTGGATGAGGAAAGTGAGAGTGAAGGACTAGAGGGCAGTGGAAGCGATTCAGATAGGGAAGATGCTGTTAGAGGCGGGTGGGACCTGATATTCAGCTGGAAATGACTAAAACAGTAAATAAACACAAGACATATATATACTCTATTAGCCACAACACAACCAGGCTTATATTTAATATGCCACAAATTAATCGCGCATAACAAACACCTCCCCCCTCCCGTCCATACAACCCACCAATACAGCTGCATACTCACGGTAAAACACCGGCTACGTGTTTGTGTTGCTGCAGCCGGCCGCTAATACACCGCTTCCCACCTACAGCTTTCTTCTTTGCTATCTCCATTGTTCATTGAACAAATTGCAAAAGATTCACCAACACAGATGTCCAGAATACTGTGGATATTTGCGATGAAAACAGACGACTTAATAGCTGGCCACAATGCTGTCCCAAAATGTCCTCTACATTCCGTGACGTCACGCGCAAACGTCGTCATACCGAGACGTTTTCAGCAGGATATTTCGCGGGAAATTTAAAATGGCACTTTACTAATCTAACCCGGCCGTATTGGCATGTGTTGCAATGTTAAGATTTCATCATTGATATATAAACTATCAGACTGCGTGGTCGCTAGTAGTGGCTTTCAGTAGGCCTTTAAGGTGTGTGTGAAAGGTAAGACATATTATCTGGCGTTCTGTTTCGCAATATTATGCAAAATAAACTTTTCTTACCTTCTGGTACCTGCTGATCTGTATTTGGGATCTGCATAAATCCTAAAAAAATTGCGCGCGTCCGTCTTTGTAGTCCGTGTCGACAACGTAGTCGATAAACTTCTTCTTTTTCTTTATCTTCTTGTTATGGGACATTCATCCTCTGCTGTTGCCATTTCTAATATAAAGTAGTGTAAAGTTCTTACTTATATCTGTCAGTAAACTCGCCATGAAAGCGCTAAAACATAGCGGTGTAGTGAGTTTACATTATTCACCCAAGGAACTTTAGTTATTAGAGTTCCGATCGGACGGTTTTTCACGGGACACATTTAAGTAAAGTTAAGTAAAGTCAGAATGTCATTAAAACAGTTAGCTTGATCTTTTGACACTTCTTCCACTCCCGTCCTTGCACGCTACACCGCTACAACAAAGATGACGGGGAGAAGACGCCGTCGAAGGTGAGCCACGTAAATAAGACGGCGCGTCCTGAAGAGACTGTCAGAAAGCGACTTGAAGATGATCAGTAAAACATCATCTATGCAACATTTTGACCAAAGAACCACCATTACATGTTATGTAGACCACAAGGAATTTACACTTGGAACAATAATAATAATAATATGACTCCTTTAATAAGCCTTATAATCCGGTGCGCCTTATATATGAAAAAAGAAATAAAAAATAGACCATTCATCGGTATTTATATCTTCTTTTTAAATATTATTTTTCTATAAAAAAAAAATATTGTATATGGTGATAATGTGTTATTGTGTGTGTTGCAGTCATGTCTCCCAAGCATCGTGTACAACATCGACGTGTCCGTCAACATAGCCGTGGGCAGCTCAGCGGGGTTGATTTTACTTTGGGTGAGCAACATTTTTCCACCACAATAACTTCCACTCCTCCTTTCTCTCCATACACGTCAGTTTGTATCGTTGCTGCCCCCTGCTGGCTGTGTATTGCTATTACGCCACACTCAGTATGCGCGTGTGTGTGTGTGTGTGTGTGTGTGTGTGTGTGTGTGTGTGTGTGTGTGTGTGTGTGTGTGTGCAGACGTTGTCCTGTATGCTGAGCGTGGTCGTCTTGTGTCAACTGAAACCCAAAAAGGACACGCCCACCGTCGCTTACAGTCGAGAGGCCAAAACTGGCAACTACGCCGTCCTCACGGAACCGGCGGAGCTCCCCTGATCAATATTTGATCACTGACAAATGTTCAATGTGTGATACGAAAGCTTACTTTTAACTTCACACGCAAAATATGAAGCTTTATTTTTATGTAAAGTGATGTAGACTATATTGCCAAAAGTATTTGGCCACCTGCCTCGACTCACATATGAACTTGAAGTGCCATCCCATTCCTAACCCATAGGGTTCAATAGGACCTTTTGCAGCTATTACAGCTGCAACTCTTCTGGGAAGGCTGTCCACAAGGTTGTGGAGTGTGTTTATAGGAATTTTCGACCATTCTTCTAAAAGCTGGCTTCCAGTCTCCATTCTAATGCATTACAAGGGTGTTCTATCGGGTTCAGGTCAGGACTCTGTGCAGGCCAGTCAAGTTCATCCACACCAGACTCTGTCATCCATGTCTTTATGGACCTTGCTTTGTGCACTGGTGCACAGTCATGTTGGAAGAGCAAGGGGCCCCGCTCCAAACTGTTTCCCACAAGGCGGGGAGCATGCAATTGTCCAACATGTTTTGGTTCAGGTCAGGACTCTGTGCAGACCAGTCAATACCAGACTCTGTCATCCATGTCTTTATGGACCTTGCTTTGTGCACAGTCATGTTGGAAGAGGAGGGGCCCCGCTCCAAACTGTTTCCCACAAGGTTGGGAGCATGGAATTGTCCAACATGTTTTGGTATCCTGGATATTCAAAGTTCCTTTCACTGGAACTAAGGGGCCACGCCCAACTCCTGGAAAAACAAGCCGTACCATAATTCCTCCTCCACCAAATTTCACACTCTGCACAATGCAGTTCTCCTGGCATTTCACGACTGGATCTGTTGCATCCTGTGACAGCTCCACGCTGGAAATCACTGAGAGCGGCCCATTCTTTCACCAATGTTTGTAGAAACAGTCTCCATGCCTAAGTGCTTGATTTTACACACCAAGTGATTGATTTATTTATTGACATCTATTGATTAGGACACCTGATTCTGATCATTTGGATGGGTGGCCAAATACTTTTGGCAATATAGTGCATGTTGATACATTTTGCATTGTGTTGTTTCCTTTAGGAAATTTGACATGTCATTGAATCGCCTGATTTAGTTCATCTTTGTTTATATTGTTCCTTTCTTAATATTTTCTGGTATTAAAAGTGTTTATAAGTAGTTCAATATGTTTGGACTATTTAATGGTAAACTCACCAGCTGTTTATTTCAATATATTTATTTATTCTCATGTCTAACAATAGTGGTTGGACAATATCAGGGAAAACTTCATTGTTTTGGATGATGTGTTACAAACCCCGTTTCCATATGAGTTGGGAAATGGTGTTAGATGTAAATATAAACGGAATACAATGATTTGCAAATCCTTTTCAAGCCATATTCAGTTGAATATGCTACAAAGACAACATATTTGATGTTCAAACTCATAAACAATTTTTTTGTTGTTGCAAATAATCATTAACTTTAGAATTTGATGGCAGCAACACGTGACAAAGAAGTTGGGAAAGGTGGCAATAAATACTGATAAAGTTGAGGAATGCTCATCAAACACTTATTTGGAACATCCCACAGGTGTGCAGGCTAATTGGGAACAGGTGGGTGCCATGATTGGGTATAAAAGTAGATTCCATGAAATGCTCAGTCATTCACAAACAAGGATGGGGCGAGGGTCACCACTTTGTCAACAAATGCGTGAGCAAATTGTTGAACAGTTTAAGAAAAACCTTTCTCAAGCAGCTATTGCAAGGAATTTAGGGATTTCACCATCTACGCTCCGTAATATCATCAAAGGGTTCAGAGAATGTGGAGAAATCACTGCACGTAAGCAGCTAAGCCCGTGACCTTACATCCCTCAGGCTGTACTGCATCAACAAGCCACATCAGTGTGTAAAGGATATCACCACATGGGCTCAGGAACACTTCAGAAACCCACTGTCAGTAACTACAGTTGGTCGCTACATCTGTAAGTGCAAGTTAAAACTCTCCTTTGCAAGGCGAAAACCGTTTATCAACAACACCCAGAAACGCCGTCGGCTTCGCTGGGCCTGAGCTCATCTAAGATGGACTGATACAAAGTGGAAAAGTGTTCTGTGGTCTGACGAGTCCACATTTCAAATTGTTTTTGGAAACTGTGGACGTCGTGTCCTCCGGACCAAAGAGGAAAAGAACCATCCGGATTGTTATAGGTGCAAAATTGAAAAGCCAGCATGTGTGATGGTATGGGGGTGTATTAGTGGCCAAGACATGGGTAACTTACACATCTGTGAAGGCACCATTAATGCTGAAAGGTACATACAGGTTTTGGAGCAACATATGATGCCATCCAAGCAACGTTACCATGGACGCCCCTGCTTATTTCAATGCCAAGCCACGTGTTACATCAACGTGGCTTCATAGTAAAAGAGTGAGGGTACTAGACTGGCCTGCCTGTAGTCCAGACCTGTCTCCCATTGAAAATGTGTGGCAGCTAAAATAGCAGAAGGGAGACCCCCGGACTGTTGAACAACTTAAGCTGTACATCAAGCAAGAATGGGAAAGAATTCCACCTGAGAAGCTTCAAAAATGTGTCTCCTCACTTCCCAAACCTTTACTGAGTGTTGTTAAAAGGAAAGGCCATGTAACACAGTGGTGAACATGCCCTTTCCCAACTACTTTGGCACGTGTTGCAGCCATGAAATTCTAAGTTAATTATTATTTGCAAAAAAAAAAAAAGAGTTTATGAGTTGGAACATCAAATATGTTGTCTTTGTAGCATATTCAACTGAATATGGCTTGAAAAGGATTTTCAAATCTTTGTATTCCGTTTATATTTACATCTAACACCATTTCCCAACTCATATGGAAACGGGGTTTGTATATATATATATATATATATATATATATATATATAAAATCTCAGTATTATATGTAGTATTGTTAAAACTAGTGTTGCATAAAAAAAAACATTAAATTATTTCAATGTTGGTAAAGTGTATTTACATGCGTAACCCAGATTAGATCCTGACTCAACTTGATTAAAAAACAACACGTTTTCTTGGAATCATACATTCAAAAAAATTATATTTTGAAGATATTTTATCAGATTTTTTCAAATATTTTTAATATGTTTAACTAGGATTATAACATTTATATTTTCTTAAACATAATCCAAATTACATTCAGACTGAGATTTGTTTTGACACGTTTTTCAATTTACACACGTTTTGCTATTATTTTAAAATATGTATTTATTAGTACCAAGTTTCTGAAAAAGCATATTTATTTTTTGTGTTTACTTTAGCCCAAAATTAGCAGATGGATGTATTAAAAACCTGCGTAAAAAACGCAACAAAAGAACAATTATCACATTTATTTTTGTTATTTACAATCATTTATATTACATTACTTAGTACATTATTATGTGATTTGACATACTTAAAAAAACAACTGTGTATATGCATGAAGAATATACATCATAAAGTGCACATATTATTTGAAATAATACAAAAAAAATTGCATGAAAGTATAGAAAGCGTTTTACATTCGCAGTCTTTAGCCTTCAAAATCGTCTTGTTATGGTTATTAAATAGCGTTACATAACGTACATACATCAGAAGTCGGTTACATTATATGAGTTTTCTCCAATTCAAGTTCAAGTGGTGTTTTTAGCCCACTAAAAAAAAAAATCAAATGCTCACTAGAGACTTTGCAGGTGTGTGCATGGAGCTCACCTGAGCTGCTCAGGTAATCAGGCCCTCAGATTACATGCGTGTTTTGTACGTATATCAAATAGCATGACGCTTACTAGCAGCTAGCCAGGTTATTACGGTTATCATTACAGCATAACGTGTTTATTTATGTGCAAATTCAACGCGTGACGTCGAGGTGACCACTAGAAGGCGCCGGGGACGTATCGGTTGGACTGCAGGAGGGCCATGAACTCCTGTTTGCGCTTCATCTGCACCATCAGCTTCAGGCTCATCACCATTAAAACAGCCTGCGGGGAGAAATTCCAAATTAATTTCTATTAAAAGTGGGATTTGAAAAAAAATTAACACATGCCCAAAATTGCTCAAAAAGGTTCATTATGTCCGTTATTTAAAAAAAAAAAAACATACCCAAAAAACGCCGCTTCCAAATTTGATGCCCATTTCCAATGAGAATCCTCGCTTGAGTGCGGAGACATAAATAGGGAGGCATGCCTGTGGATTAAAGCTTTAGTGGGATAAATCATTCCATTTTCATCTCTCAAAGTGTGTTTTTTACCTCCTGATAAACATATTGGTTCTTTGGAGCCCCCAAGGTGGCGCTGCCTCGCAGTCGTATCTAATAGGGAGAAGACAAACAATCTGGCGTCATTACCCGCCAGCAGCCACCAGAGGGCGCCGTTTTACAGAAGGCAAAGAAGAAGAAAGCAAACAGGAAGTGGCTGCTGGAATTTTTCTTCTTTTTCAGCTAAAATGTCGGTTATAAATGTTGCAATGTTTGCGTACAAGGACAACACAGACTGCTGGTAAGGACAATCAATGTTTGGGATAACTTTGTTGCTTTTGGAGCAAGTTTTTAGTCGACAAAAAGGACTTTGAATGTGAAAAAGGTTTAGTTAAGACAGCTCTTTTTAATCTTTTTAAAACAAGACAGTTCCTTGTTTTTCTATTTATTACATTTTTGGTTTATTTATATGATCTTGTAAATATATATATATATATATATATATATATATATATATATATATATATATATATATATATATATATATATATATATATATATATATATATTTTTTTTTTAATTTTCTTAAGGCAGCTAATGTGTTTACTTAATTTTAATTACTGTATTTAATAGAATTTGTTTTTAATTACCTTTTATTACATTTTTGGTTTATTCATATGATCTTGTAAATATATATATATATATTTTATTTTTTATTTTCTTAAGGCAGCTAATGTGTTTACTTAGATTTTAATTACTGTATTTAATTGTATTTGTTTTTAATGACCTTTTATTACATTTTTGGTTTATTTATATGATCTTGTAAAAAAAATTTTTTTAAGTCAGCTAATGTCTTAACTTATTTTTTAATTACTGTATTTAATAGTATTTGTTTTTAATTAATGTATCTAATAATTATATATTTTTAAATTTAAAAACACTAAAATAATGCAAAATATTTTCTGTCTTTTTCTGTTGTTTTTTAAATAAGGCAGCTAATTCTTTTTTTGGAGTGGTTAATGTTTTTTGTCAATGTATCGATTATCTGCTTTGCAAACAAAGCACATGTTTTCATTTACTTTTTAAAGTTTTTAATGTTAACATTTTTAATATATTTAATTATAGACAAGGCTTTAAAACAGCAAAATAAATATGTTGACATTTGAGATAACATTATTCATGTTTTTATTTTTGGGGGGGAGATATATTTAATTAGATAAAAAAATGGTAACGTTTGGTGTTTGTTCCTGTTTTAAATTAAACAAAGCTGCTAATGTTTTTATTTAGTTTAAAAAAAGTTAACAGACATATTTAATGAAAAATAATACTTGGCTTGTGTTTTTTTATTTTAAATAAACAAAGCAGCTGCTGTTTTTATTTAGTTTTAAAAATGC
This sequence comes from Entelurus aequoreus, assembly GCF_033978785.1. NCBI lineage: Eukaryota > Metazoa > Chordata > Actinopteri > Syngnathiformes > Syngnathidae > Entelurus > Entelurus aequoreus. Next base: position 70,012,050 of record NC_084742.1, read on the forward strand.
TTAAAAAACAAACAAACAAACAAACAAACAAAACAAAAAAAATATATATATATATACATACATACATATATATATATATATATATATATATATATATATATATATATATATATATATATATATATATATATACACATACTGTATTATTTTAAAAATATATTGTAAATAATTGCAAATATTTATTTTGGGTATGTTAATAAAAAAAGAACGAGAACATAAAGAAACCCAAAACAAAACAACAACAAGAAACGAGTAATAAAGGAAAATAACAACGTAGTGATATTTTGAACATGTTTACAGTTTCACATTCTGACATGTCCGAAAAGGAGTATGAAGAAGCAGAGTTGATTTATTCCTACCCCTTTCCTGCCTGTAAATAATTTGCAACACAATTGTTCATTTCCTTTTTCGATTTTAAACGTTAACAACAATAAATACATATCAATACAGTTCACATGAATAGGTAGTTAATTTACTGTATGGGTCACATCATTTACTGAATATGTGATAGAAACCATTACTTAGTCATGATTTGTTTTTGTTTTTTAATAAACATATTTAAATAAAAATACTTGGCGTTTGTTCCTGTTTTTTTTTCCAATTAAACGAGGCAGCTACTGTTTTTATTTATTTTTAGAAAGGCTAAAAATAAGAGGCAAAATAATCTTTAAAAAAAACTATTACTATAACACTGATATATCTATCTATATATATATATATATATATATATATATATATATATATATATATATATATATATATATATATATATATATATATATATATATATATATATATATCTCTCTCTCTCTCTCTATATATATATATATATATATATATATATATATATATATAATAGTCATTAATTATTAATTTTTTTTTATTACAAAAATTTGAAAAAACTTATTTGAATAAAAATAAAAATTGGCTTTTTTTTAAGTATACAAAGCAGCTATTGCTTTTATTTAGTTTTAGAAATGCTTAAAAAAAATGCTAAAAGAATATTTTTAAAAAAAATTACTATAACACTGAATTGTATAAAAAAAATGATGCTTAATTTTCTGTTTTGTTTCGTTTAAATTTACAACAAAAATCAGAATAAATATATTGAAATATACATCAAACATGGCCTTTGTTCCTGTTTTTTAACTCAACGAGGAGCTAATTGTTTTTTTTATTTAATTTTTTGAAATGATTAAAAAAAGCTACAATAATCTGAAGGAAAACCCCAACAAAACAATTACTACAATATTGTGTATTTAAAAAAAAAAAAAAAAGTCATTCATTTTAATCTTTATAAAGTCTAAAAAAATTTTAATAAACACATTTAATTAATTTATAAAAAGTAGGGGGGAAAAAAATCCTGTTTTTTAAATGTTTTCCTACATTGTTTTATGTACCTACCTAATTTTGAAAAAAAATATATATATAAAGAGTAAAAAAAAATAAAATATATATTTTTATTTTTTTAATTTTAATTTAAGCAAACTTACACATATTCCAAAGGCATACTCACACATTTACCCGGCGACTGACAATGACAAGATGCAGGAATGGAGGCCCCCCAGTCTTTGTAGCCTTCAATGAGCCCGCAGCACTTAAACTAGTGAACAATCAGCAAACACTCCATGTATTTGTATTACGTGTTAAATGTGGGTATATATACAGTAAATATGATGTATACAAATAAAGCTCACATGTGCTTGAATACTGTGAAGTAAGGTCCTGTTGACTTTGCTGGGCGCACTCAGCGGCATCATGGACAACAACTTGCTCTCCTCTCTCGCCACTCCTGTCTAAAAACAAAACTGTATTTTGCACCGCCTTTAAAGGAGTAGACGGTGAGGTGAGGGTACACACCTCATAAATATCCTGGTAGCTGAGGGCTGTTTTCACAATGATGGTTTGACTGGCCGCCGCCATCCCGGCCGCAAACTGCACACACCAGAGACACCCGGCTTGTTGCACGCTTGTGTTGCAGACTGTGAACGAGGCGGGACATGAATTACCAGAATCAAACACCACCTCTTCCCCCGGAAGGCTCCGTACACGCCGAGCAGCGACAGCAGCAGGCAGGCCGTCTCCAGGATGTACAGAATCACCACGGACGCGTTGGACACCAGCTGAGGAAACACACCTTTTACCCTCTTAAGTACAATCACTTTCCTACTAATGTTTATTTATTTTTAATTTCATTCAATCTAGTTGCTAAATATGACACGTGTGCTAATATGGACTATGGCTGGGATTCTTGTCTTGAGGCTACCAGGATGCCACATGGCTGTAAAGGGGGTCAAAGGTGAGGGTCAGATGTAAAGTGTGAAGATAAGTCACTGTCTGGCTCAAGGACACACACACACACACACACACACACACACACACACACACACACACACACACACACACACACACACACACACCCTTACACACCTCTGGTCCAGTGGTTCTCAAACTGTGGTACGTCAAACCCAGTGTTACTATTCAAACTGTGTGTAGTGTTACAGCGGCCAAAAATGTTAAATATACTAAAACCTCCGCCTTGTTTTTAATGAATACTTAGGCCTACTACACAAGACATTGAAACAACGTTGAGAACTTGTTGGATTAGGTCCTGACGTTGGAACAACATTCTTTTTGACGACGTTTATTCAACGTTGGGTTCTGACGTTAATTTGACCATTGAGTTTTAATCATTTTCCAACCAGTATCGTACAACACAAATACAACGTTGAAACAACATGCTTTTTTTAGTCAACGTTTATTCAATGTCAGGTTGTGACGTTGATTTGACCGTTGAAATGTGGTCATTTTCCAACCAATATTCTACAACACAAATACAACTTTAAAACAACATGCATTTTGACAACGTTTAATCAATGTTGGGTTCTGACGTTAGTTTGACCATTGAATTTTAATCATTTCCCAACCAGTATTCTACAACGCAAATTCAACGTTAAAACAACATGCTTTTTGACGAAGTTTAATCAATGTTGTGTTCTAAGGTTGATTTCACCATTGAAATGTGGTTATTTTACAACACAAATACAACGTTGAAACAACATGCTTTTTGACGACGTTTAATCAATTTTGGTTTCTGATGTTATTTTGACCATTGAATTTTGGTCATTTTCCAACCAGTATCGTACAACCCAAATACAACGTTGAAACAACATGCTTTTTTAGTCAGTAAATTTGGTCATTTTCCAACCAATATTGTACAACACAAATACAACGTTGAAACAACATTGTTTTTGACAACGTTTATTCAATGTCAGGTTGTGACGTTGATTTAACCGTTGAAATTTGGTCATTTTACAACCAATATTCTACAACACAAATACAACTTTAAAACAACATGCATTTTGACTACGTTTAATCAATGTTGGGTTCTGACGTTGATTTGACCATTGAAATGTGGTCATTTCCCAACCAGTATTTTACAACACAAATACAACGTTGAAACAACATGCTATTTGACGATGTTTATTCAATGTCAGGTTCTGACGTTAATTTGACCATTGAATTTTGGTCATTTTCCAACCAGTATCGTACAATTCAAATACAACGTTGAAACAACATGCTTTTTTTAGTCAGTAAATTTGGTCATTTTCCAACCAATATTGTACAACACAAATACAACGTTGAAACAACATTGTTTTTGACAACGTTTATTCAATGTCAGGTTGTGACGTTGATTTAACCGTTGAAATTTGGTCATTTTCCAACCAATATTGTACAACACAAATACGTATAACGTTGAAACAACATGCTATTTGACTACGTTTAATCAATGTTGGGTTCTGACGTTGATTTGACCATTGAAATGTGGTCATTTTACAACCAATATTCTACAACACAAATACAACTTTAAAACAACATGCATTTTGACTACGTTTAATCAATGTTGGGTTCTGACGTTGATTTGACCATTGAAATGTGGTCATTTCCCAACCAGTATTTTACAACACAAATACAACGTTGAAACAACATGCTATTTGACGATGTTTATTCAATGTCAGGTTCTGACGTTAATTTGACCATTGAATTTTGGTCATTTTCCAACCAGTATTCTACAACACAAATACGTATAACGTTGAAACAACATACTTTTTGACGACGTTTAATCAATGTTGGTTTCTGACGTTGATTTGACCATTGAATTTTAATCATTTTTCAACTAGTATTCTACAGCGCAAATTCAACGTTAAAACAACATGCTATTTGACGACGTTTAATCAATGTTAAGTTCTGACGTTATTTTGACCATTGAATTTTGGTCATTTTCCAACCAGTATTTTACAACACAAATACAACGTTGAAACAACATGCTTTTTGACGACGTTTATTCAATGTCAGGTTGTGGCGTTGATTTGAAATTTGGTCATTTCCTAACCAACAACGTGGATCCAACGTTGGACACCAACGTTGTCTCAATTTACAAACACAACTACCGTATTTTTCGGAGTATAAGTCGCTCCGGAGTATAAGTCGCACCGGCCGAAAATGCATAATAAAGAAGGAAAAAAACATATATAAGTCGCATTTTTGGGGGGAAAAGTATTTGATAAAAGCCAACACCAAGAATAGACATTTGAAAGGCAATTTAAAATAAATAAAGAATAGTGAACAACAGGCTCACTGGATCAGTTCGCAGCTGAGTGTGAAGCGACTGGGATGAGAATCAGCACCTCCAAGTCAGAGTCCATGGTTCTCGCCCGGAAAAGGGTGTAGTGCCATCTCCGGGTTGCGGAGGAGACTCTGCCCCAAGTGGAGGAGTTCAAGTACCTCGGAGTGAGGGAAGAGTGGATCGTGAGATCGACAGGCGGATCGGTGCGGCGTCTTCAGTAATGCGGACGCTGTATCGATCCGTTGTGGTGAAGAAGGAGCTGAGCCGGAAAGCAAAGCTCTCAATTTACCCGGTCGATCTACGGTCCCATCCTCACCTATGGTCATGAGCTTTGGGTTATGACCGAAAGGACAAGATCACGGGTACAAGCGGCCCAAATGAGTTTCCTCTCCCTTAGAGATAGGGTGAGAAGCTCTGTCATCCGGGAGGAGCTCAAAGTAAAGCCGCTGCTCCTCCACATGGAGAGGAGCCAGATGAGGTGGTTCGGGCATCTGGTCAGGATGCCACCCGAACGCCTCCCTCGGGAGGTGTTTAGGGCACGTCCGACCGGTAGGAGGCCACGGGGAAGACCCAGGACACGTTGGGAAGACTATGTCTCCCGGCTGGCCTGGGAACGCCTCGAGAGCTGGACCAAGTGGCTGGGGAGAGGGAAGTCTGGGCTTCCCTGCTTAGGCTGCTTCCCCCGCGACCCGACCTCGGATAAGCGGAAGAAGATGGATGGATGGATGGAACAACAGGCTGAATAAGTGTACGTTATATGAGGCATAAATAACCAACTGAGAAGGTGCCTGGTATGTTAACGTAACGTATTATGGTAAGAGTCATTCAAATAACTGTAACATATAGAGCAGGGGTCACCAACCTTTTTGAAAGCAAGAGCTACTTCTTGGGTAGTGATTAATGCGAAGGGCTACCAGTTTGATACACACTTAAATAAATTGCCAGAAATAGCCAATTTGCTCAATTTACCTTTAACTCTATGTTATTATTAATAATTAATGATATTTACACTTAATTGAACGGTTTAAAAGAGGAGAAAACACGAAAAAAAGACAATTAAATTTTGAAACATAGTTTACCTTCAATTTCGACTCTTTAAAATTCAAAATTCAACCGAAAAAAAGAACAGAAAAACGTTAAAAAATAATTTATGGAACATCATTAGTCATTTTTCCTGATTAAGATTAATTTTTGAATTTTGATGACATGTTTTAAATAGGTTAAAATCCAATCCACACTTTGTTAGAATATATAACAAATTGGACCAAGCTATATTTCTAACAAAGACAAATCATTATTTCTTCTAGATTTTCCAGAACAAAAATTATAAAAGAAATTCAAAAGACTTTGAAATAAGATTTAAATTTGATTCTACAGATTTTCTAGATTTGCCAGAATAATTGTTTTGAATTTTAATCATAATAAGTTTGAAGAAATATTTCACAAATATTCGTCGTCGAAAAAACAGAAGCTAAAATGAAGAATTAAATTAAAATGTATTTATTATTCTTTACAATAAAAAAATAAAAAATTACTTGAACATTGATTTAAATTGTCAGGAAAGAAGAGGAAGGAATTTAAAAGGTAAAAAGGTATATGTGTTTAAAAATCCTAAAATCATTTTTAAGGTTGTATTTTTTCTCTAAAATTGTCTTTCTGAAAGTTATAAGAAGCAAAGTAAAAAAAATTAATGACATTATTTAAACAAGTGAAGACCAAGTCTTTAAAATATTTTCTTGGATTTTCAAATTCTATTTGAGTTTTGTCTCTCCTAGAATTAAAAATGTCGGGCAAAGCGAGACCAGCTTGCTAGTAAATAAATACAATTTAAAAAATAGAGGCAGCTCACTGGTAAGTGCTGCTATTTGAGCTATTTTTAGAACAGGCCAGCGGGCTACTCATCTGGTCCTTACGGGCTACCTGGTGCCCGCGGGCACCGCGTTGGTGACCCCTGGTATAGAACATGCTATACGTGTCACTCCTAATCGCTAAATCCCATGAAATCTTATACGTCTAGTCTCTTACGCGAATGAGCTAAATAATATTATTTGATATTTTACGCTAATGTGTTAATAATTTCACACATAAGTCGCTCCTGAGTATAAGTCGCACTACGAAAAAAACTGCGACTTATAGTCCGAAAAATACGGTATTTCGCTACATAGTTTTAAAGTGGGTTTTAAAGGACATATATGTATAATCAACGTTGTATCAATGTGGTGTGCCTGCCGGGCTACCGTATCCTAATGTTGGAGAGCTGAGTGTTTTCTGAGGTGGAGCTCGGTTACAAACAAGTTAGAGAACCACCGCTCTAGTCTTCATAGTTTTGTCGTTGATGGTGAGTCCTACCTGGCCCGCTTGCAGGAGGTCCCGATGGGCGGCCGCCGTCATGGTCAACATGATGAAACACGGCGCCTTAAAGAGAAGGCAAACAACACAACACAGCTTTTAAAAAAAACCCACCACACTTTTGCAAGTCCCTGCAAGCCGCGCCATCACTTGAGTACACAACATGGTACATGATGCTGGCTGGCCACACCTTTGTCCTGTGACGTCACGCGTGATGCTGCGTTACAGTGTATTCCCGCTAAAAGCAACACGACAGACACGGCAAAGGCGCCTAAAGGCCTGTTTGCGCAACTTGCACCCACCCGAGCACCTACCATGTTGACAACACAGGCGAATATAAACGGCCTCTTTAGGCTGGTCTTGTCCGCCACCACGACCACGGTGTTCCGCTGCATGTTGCCGCCGCAGACCCCCAGCTTTGACGAGGGGGGAAAAGACAACGCGCGAGAGAGAGAACGTGGAAGGCGCCACACCAAACTGACGTGTGCGTGTGTGTGCGCGTGTGTGTGTGATGATATTTAAGGATGTAACGGCATCCGAGTGTGACGTCACTGCGCTGGATGGCGAGAGAACCGTGTTGCCTTGAGGGACACTCGGAATTCCCGGTTATCGACGGATGCGCTGTTAAAGGCCTACTGAAATGATTTTTTTTATTTAAACGGGAATAGCAGATCCATTCTATGTGTCATACTTGATCATTTCGCGGTATTGCCATATTTTTGCTGAAAGGATTTAGTAGAGAAAATCGACGATAAAGTTCGCAACTTTTGCTCGCTGATAAAAAAAGCCTTGCCTGTACCGGAAGTAGCGTGACGTCACAGGAGCTAGTATTCCTCACAATTCCCCGTTGTTTACAATGGAGCGAGAGATTCGGAGCGACAAAGCAACGATTACCCCATTAATTTGAGCGAGGATGAAAGATTCGTAGATGAGGAACGTTACAGTGAAGGACTTGAGAGGCAGTGATGGACGTATCTTTTTTCGCTCTGACCGTAACTTAGGTACAAGCTGGCTCATTGGATTCCACACTCTCTCCTTTTTCTATTGTGGATCACAGATTTGTATTTTAAACCACCTCGGATACTATATCCTCTTGAAAATGAGAGTCGAGCACGCGAAATGGACATTCAGTGCCTTTTATCTCCACGACAATACATCGGCGAAATGCTTTAGCTACGAGCTAACGTGATAGCATCGTGCTTTAACTGCATATAGAAACAAAAGAAATAAACCCCTGACTGGAAGTATAGATAGAAAATCAACAATACTATTAAACCGTGGACATGTAAATACACGGTTAATGCTTTCCAGACGCCATTGAAGCTAACTTAGCAACCGCACTGCACAGAGCTATGCTAAAAACATTAGCTCTCCACCTACGCCAGCCAGCCCTCATCTACTCATCAACACGCGTGCTCACCTGCGTTCCAGCGATCGGCAGAAGGACGAAGGACTTCACCCGATGCGTTTGGCGGCCCGGAGAGGTAGGAAGTCAAGGTGAAGTCGGCGGCTAGCGCGGCTAGCGCTCCAACAAAGTCCTCCTGGTTGTGTTGCTGTAGTCCGCTGCTAATACACCGATCCCACCTACAACTGTCTTCTTTGCAGCCTTCATTGTTCATTAAACAAATTGCAAAAGATGTCCAGAATACTGTGGAATTATGAAATGAAAACAGAGCTTTTTGTATAGGATTCTACGGGGTACCATAACTTCCGTTACTCGGACTTGTCACGCGCATACGTCATCATACCGCGATGTTTCAGCCGGATATTTCCCGGGAATTTTAAAATGTCACTTTATAAGTTAACCCGGCTGTATTGGCATGTGTTGCAATGTTAAGATTTCATCATTGATATATAAACTATCAGACTGCGTGGTCGCTAGTAGTGGCTTTCAGTAGGCCTTTAAAGAAACGCGAATTGTTGGTCAATATTATCAAATACGACAAAATGACAAATGCAAGGGCATGTTCTTGGTGGTTTCTGACAAAACAGGAGCATCTTATTGCAATTTATGAATGGTCATCACATTGGCGTTGTTAGGCCTATTTTAGGGGGGCTCAAGCCCCCCTAAAATGTTCTTAAGCCCCCCTAAATAATTTGGTGTTAAAAAAAATATATATATAAATATATATATTTGTTTTTTTTTACAAATACATGCCGACATATTCATTATAAAGTGGCCCGAATATGAGTTAAAATAAATAATCATATAACCTGTCATTATTCACTCAGTTTCCCCTCACTTATAGCGTGAGGTAGAGAGCCCCTTTAGTGCGTCGGTATCCAATCCATTCCACTTGTTCATATAGAAAATGCCCACATCACTCAAAATCCAGTCCGCATTTTCTCTGCGACCTTGCTTGCGGTCCTGCAGGTGTACGAAGCACATTAGCACACAGCACTGCATTGTAAATCATTTAGTTTTCAAGTTTTGTGTTTCTTGTAGAATCTATATAAAGTAATATACATTAGCCTATTGTTAAAATAATGAAAACAACATCATTAAATATATTTGTTTTATTGTATTGTTACATTAATAGCTGTTGTATTATTATAGGATGGCTTGTTAAACATTTCATATATTTCAGAGGGTGGAAAAACCAATACATTTAATACAAAATGTAAAATTAATAAATACATAAAAAGAAAAATACTTTTTTTTTTTTAAAACCATCATCCCGGGGAGCATTTCATTTGGTCCCGTGCATTTTTTTTTACCGTCCCCGGGACGACGGGACTACGTTAATCTCAAGCCCTGTAAATTACATTTTATTGTTTGCATTATTTGTTTCAGCATTGCACTTTGAAGATGGTCCCTCAGCTCTTTGACAGCTTTGGCTCTTTTTCAGATCAGCAGACTAAGTCTTTCTTATTTACAGTATATATATAAGTTTCTCATTTCTATTCAGACTTCCATATATATTTAATTTCCTTAACGGCTTGCCATAATATATATATATATATATATATATATATATATATATATATATATATATATATATATATATATATATATATATATATATTATATACAAGCCAAATTATCCCGATCCAGATATTACTTTAATTCAAATAAATGATAAATAATGATAAATGGGTTATACTTGTATAGCGCTTTTCTACCTTCAAGGTACTCAAAGCGCTTTGACAGTATTTCCACATTCACACACACATTCACACACTGATGGCGGGAGCTGCCATGCAAGGCACTAACCAGCAGCCATCAGAGGCAAAGGGTGAAGTGTCTTGCCCAAGGACATAACGGACATGACTAGGGAGGTAGAAGGTGGGAATTGAACCCCAGTAACCAGCAACCCTCCGATTGCTGGCACAGCCACTCTACCAACTTCGCCACACCGTCCCTTAATAATTAAGTAATATTTCCAGGGCTTGAATTTACAGCCATCACATATGTGCCCAAAATGTAATCCGTGCAACTTCAAAATATTTGGGAACAAACAATTATTGTATTGTGAGCTAAAGTGGTGGCATTAGCCTCTATGTTGTGAAGTAATAACATAGAAGCTAATGCCATGACTTTCATTGTGTTTCAGTGTATCTTGAAGGATCATGCAAGTCATTGTTTCTTGTTGATGCTGGAAACAAAATGTCACTGTGCACACCCATGTTTGTTGTTGTACTCAACACACATTGAAAATAAACTCACTGAAATAATAATAATAACAATGATTAATTTCTAAGTCTTTGTTAACCGTTTGTGAAGTTTTGTGCTCGTGCGCTACGTTCACTCGCATCCTGTGCATCTCCTGGGGGCTAAGCCCCCCCACCCCCTGTCCTTAAAAGCTAGTGACGCCCCTGGGTCATTATTTCTACCAGTCACCTATCAATTTCAAGTTGCAGGGTTTTTAGCCCGTGTGAAACTTCAGATAATTACTGCAATAAACGTGTGAAGTGAAGTGAATTATATTTATATAGCGCTTTTTCTCTAGTGACTCAAAGCCAGTGACGTGCGGTGAGGTTCATGGCTGGTGAGGCACGGACTTCATCACAGTCAGATTTACAAACATATGAACCCTAAAGAGTATCTTATTCACCATTTGATTGGCAGCAGTTAACGGGTTATGTTTAAAAGCTCATAACAGCATTCTTCCCTGCTTGGCACTCAACATCAAGGGTTGGAATTGGGGGTTGAATCACCAAAAATTATTCCCGGGCGTGGCGCTGCTGCTGCCCACTGCTCCCCTCACCTCCCAGGGGGTCAAATGCAGAGGACAAATTTCACCACACCTAGTGTGTGTGTGACAATCATTGGTACTTTAACTTAACTTTAACTTTACACATACAAACTGTAGCACACAAAAAAGCACATTTAATTAAAAAAAAACGTTATTATGGTCTTACCTTTACTTATAAATGAAGTTCATGCGCCGCTGTTGTGCTGGATAATGCACCCCCTTTGTATCAGTCCACCTAAGATGGACTGATACAAAGTGGAAAAGTGTTCTGTGGTCTGACGAGTCCACATTTCTAATAGTTTTTGGAAACTGTGGACGTCGTGTCCTCCGGACCAAAGAGGAAAAGAACCATCCGGATTGTTATAGGCGCAAAGTGTAAAAGGCAGCATCTGTGATGGTATGGGGGTGTATTAGTGCCCAAGACATGGGTAACTTACACATCTGTGAAGGCGCCATTAATGCTGAAAGGTACATACAGGTTTTGGAGCAACACATGTTACCATGGACGCCCCTGCTTATTTCAGCAAGACAATGCCAAGCCACGTATTACATCAACGTGGCTTCATAGTAAAAGAGTGCGGGTACTAGACTGGCCTGCCTGTAGTCCAGACCTGTCTCCCATTGAAAATGTGTGGCACCTGCAATGTGAGAAGGGAGACCCCCGGACTGTTGAACAACTTAAGCTGTACATCAAGCAAGAATGGGAAAGAATTCCACCTGAGAAGCTTCAAAAATGTGTCTCCTCACTTCCCAAACCTTTACTGAGTGTTGTTAAAAGGAAAGGCCATGTAACACAGTGGTGAACATGCCCTTTCCCAACTACTTTGGCACGTGTTGCAGCCATGAAATTCTAAGTTAATTATTATTTGCAAAAAAAATATAAAGTTTATGAGTTTGAACATCAAATATGTTGTCTTTGTAGCATATTCAACTGAATATGGGTCGAAAAGGATTTGTAAATCATTGTATTCCGTTTATATTTACATTTAACACAATTTCCCAACTCATATGGAAACGGGGTTTGTACAAAAAAACAAAATATTTGAAAAATCTGACTAATTTGGTGCGTGGAAACGTGGTTAGTGTTGCAAGTCAATTCAGTGTTGTCCCTCGGATCACTAAAATCAAGAACTACAGTGCTCAGACACAGTGGTGAAGTCACTGCAAGACAAAACCTAAACAGGAAGCATGAAGAAAACACGAAACACAGGAAAAACAACCCAAAACCAGTCAAACAGACCGTGACAGTATCCACAAAAAACCTGTGAAGTAAGACATTTGAAACCAAAGTAGCATGTAATGCTCTCCATATGAACCAAAAGTGTCACATTTTACAATTAACTGGAATATAAATATATAGTTTGTAATGGTGTAGAAGTCCTATTCAGCTCCGTGAAGAGGTCTGAACATGAGAAACAGTTTGCCGCATTGCACTCCAACCACTGCAAAGTAGTTTCACTATCATATTCACTTCTCATATCATACTAAAATACTGTCTGGCGCTTTTTTGAGAGCCCGTAAGAGGAGCAGAGTTTGCACATTTCACGGTTTTAAACTGCATGATCGCGGATAAACACGTAACGATTCCAAAGAGGTCTGGTGCTAATGGACTGCATTTCCCACAATCCTGTAGCTGTGAAAGGGGCGGGGTTTTGTTTAATGTTTGCAGAGCAGGTAGGGCGGGAGTCTATTGTTTGTACAGGTGCCAGGAGAGTCCTGACTGTATAGGCGGATGTGTGACGGACAAGCAGGGGGATTCCGGACAGAGTTGGATTACTGAAGAAAACGCAACATTTTGGGGTATTTTGATTAAGGCAAAGAAGTTTCTCTGACTGGAACGACGCAGGGAAATGAAAGGATGTTTTTGTCGCAGTTGCCCTTGAAGGTCACCAGTATGAGAAAGGAGAGACTCCAAGACAAAAACAAAGCCCAAAAGGAAAAAATGCGAAGAGCCTTTTAACCTTTGAACAGCTCAATTGGACACTTTCTACAGGCTACAGAACTGGTTTGGCAGGAACACATGAGGACTCATTCCGCCTGCGGTCAGATATATTTGCTTGTGCATATTGACTTGCGTTTCTTACTTAAAAAACCCCCTCAACCCACGTCACACAGCATCAGCAGAAGGGGCCAGAATGCAGACCCCGGGACCCGAGCACGACGATTTCTTCGACTACCTGTTCAAGATCATCCTGATCGGAGACTCCAACGTGGGGAAGACCTGCGTGGTGCAGAACTTCAGGTCGGGGGTGTTCTCGGAAAAGCAGCAGAACACCATCGGAGTGGATTTCACCGTTCGCACTTTGGATATAGAGGGGAAGAAAGTGAAGGTGAGTATGCTTGTTGTTCAGGTGACACAAGACTGTGCAAGAGGCCTGCAAAAACAAAGCCAGTCACATCCAAATTACGATTATTTTTCATACAGCTTCATGATATTCAAAAATATATTAAAAGTGTATATATATATATATATATATATGTATGCGTGTGTGTGTATATGTATGTATATATATATATATATATATATATATATACATGTGTGTATATACTGTATATACAGTATATATTTGTGTGTATATAAATATATATATATACACACACACACACAAATATATATATATATATATATATATATATATATATAGTCCAGTTTACTGTGGTTTATCTGTTATACAGTGCTCAATACCAGGGTAGAGCGGAATATATGTTAGGTCAGGAAAAAACACAGAGGCTATTTCATCCCTACAAGCCTGTTTCGCAAGTTTCCCTGCTCTATATGTATATATATATGTATATATATATATATATATATATATATATATATATATATATATATATATATATATATATATATATATATGTGTGTATATGTACATATGCGTGTATATATATTATGAACATATGTATATGTATATATATGTGTGTATATATATATGTATGTATATATATACATATATGTGTATATGTATATATATGTATATATGTGTGTATATATATGTATGTATATATATATACATATATGTATGTATATGTGTATATATATGTATGTATATATATACATATATGTATGTATATATATACATATATATGTATATATATGTATATATATACATATATATATGTATATATACACACATATATATATGTATGTGTGTATTTATATGTACGTATATATGTGTGTGTATATATATATACATATATATGTATATATGTGTGTATATATAATATGTGTGTATATATACACACATATATATATATGTATGTGTGTATTTATATGTACGTATATATATGTGTGTGTATATATATATATATATACATATATATGTATATATATGTGTGTATATATAATATGTGTGTATATATATATATATACATATGTATGTATATATATATGTATATATATGTATATATTATATATGTATTTATACATGTGTATATATATATATATATGAGTGTATATATATTTATGTATATGTACAGTATATATACATTTGTAGAGAATTGAACATATATATATATATATATATATATATATATATATATATATATATATATATATATATATATATATATATATATATATATATATATATATATTTTATATATATAATAATTATTTAAAAAAATAAGTTTTTAGGTCCTCTCCATGCAACCAGATGTCGCTTTTCTAACCTGTAAC
>NC_084742.1:70031900-70096900 GCF_033978785.1 Entelurus aequoreus
AAAAAATGATTCTGGCAAATCTAGAAAATCTGTAGAATCAAATTTAAATCTTATTTCAAAGTCTTTTGAATTTATTTTAAAATTTTTGTTCTGGAAAATCTAGAAGAAATAATGATTTGTCTTTGTTAGAAATATAGCTTGGTCCAATTTGTTATATATTCTAACAAAGTGCAGATTGGATTTTAACCTATTTAAAACATGTCATCAAAATTCTAAAATTAATCTTAATCACGAAAAATTACTAATGATGTTCCATAAATTCTTTTTTTAATTTTTTCAAAAAGATTCAAATTAGCTAGTTTTTATCTTCTTTTTTTCGGTTGAATTTTGAATTTTAAAGAGTCGAAATTGAAAATAAACTATGTTTCAAAATTTAATTGTCATTTTTTTCGTGTTTTCTCCTCTTTTAAACCGTTCAATTAAGTGTAAATATCATTAATTATTAACAATAACATAGCGTTAAAGGTAAATTGAGCAAATTGGCTATATCTGGCAATTTATCTAAGTGTGTATCAAACTGGTAGCCCTTCGCATTAATCACTACCCAAGAAGTAGCTCTTGCTTTCAAAAAGGTTGGTGACTCCTGGTCTAACATGACCAGGAAATGGCTTTAAAGTTATATGATATGATTAATGCCAATTGGTTTTGATTGGGCTTCACAAGTTCCACCTTTGGCAACAAAGAACCTGCTAAATGTTGCTTCTTCTTCTTTTTACTTTTTCCCTTACATTAATTAGCTCCCTGCCTCTGGTGATCCCTGATTATTCCCCCTAAAATGTGCCCAGCGACAAGTGATTGTGCCTCGCTTAGCTTTAATTGCAGTTATAAAACAACTGTTTATTTTTTCTTTTGAGGGACAAGTTGACAAACTCTGCCTAGCAACAAATGACAACACACCCATGTGACATAACTAGAAAAGGAAATCAGCACAATTATGCTTGTTTTTACAGCTTGTATTTTGTTGCAGTATTTTTCTCATTTATTTAGGCTCCACAAATTCTGCCTAGCAACAAGGCCGACTTCCCAAATTCGGGTGACCCGTGTTGTTGTGCCTGACAGCAAGCTAATCTTTCATTTCAATACTCAAGCTTGGATTGACCCTTTTTCATAAATAAGCTTTACAAATTCTGCCTAGATACAGGCGACAACACACCCATGTGACATAGCCAGGAAATAGAATTAGTACAATTCTGCCTGTTGCTATTTTTACAGTCTTTTTTTTATTTCTTTTTTATTTGGGCTCCACAAATTCCGCCCAGCAACAAGGCTGACTTCCCAATTTTTGCGATCTTTAATAATCAATGTTATTATGATTTATCAAACATTTTTAAATATGGTTTACAAATTCTGCCTAGCAACAAGGCTGAATTTGTGTGATCTTCAATAATCAAGTTTATTATAATGAATTTTAAAAAAAGGGTTCAAAAAGGCTGCCTAGCAACAAGGCCGACTTCCCAATTCATGTAATCTTCAATAATCAATTTTATTTTCCATCCATCTATCTATTTTCTACTGCTTGTTCCTCTCGTGTTCGGGGGTTCATTTGCTGCAGTCAAATTAATCCAAATGTTTAAAATATTGTTAGCATATTCTACCTAGCAACAAGGGCGACTTACCAATTCTTGTGATCTTCAACAATTAAGTTTATAACAATGAATTAAAAATAAAATAAGTGTTAAAAAAGGCTGCTTAGCAACAAGTTCGACTTCCCAATTTTTGTGATATTCAATAATCAATTTTATTATCCATCCATCCATTTTATACTGCTTGTTAAATCAAAATGTTTTAAATAGGGTTCACACATTCTGCCTAGCAACAAGACACACTTCCCAATTATTGTGATCTTCAGTAAACAAGTTAGTTAAAATGAATCTTTTTTTTTTAAACATGGTTCACAAATTTTGCCTAGCAACAAGGCTGACTTCCTGATTCCGGTGATCTGGAATAATAAAGTTGATTATAATCGATCACATTTTTTTAAACAGGGTTCACAAATTCTGCCTAGCAACATGTGACAACACACCCATGCAAAATAACCAGTACCAGGGGCGTCACTAGCTTTTAAGGACAGGGGGGGCTTAGCCCCCAGGAGATGCACAGGATGCGAGCGAACGTAGCGCACGAGCACAAAACTTCACAAACGGTTAACAAAGACTTAGAAATTAATCATTGTTATTATTATTATTTCAGTGGGTTTATTTTCAATGTGTGTTGAGTACAACAACAAACATGGGTTTGCACAGTGACATTTTGTTTCCAGCATCAACAAGAAACAATGACTTGCATGATCCTTCAAGATACACTGAAACACAATGAAAGTCATGGCATTAGCTTCTATGTTATTACTTCACAACATAGAGGCTAATGCCACCACTTTAGCTCACAATACAATAATTGTTTGTTCCCAAATATTTTGAAGTTGCACGGATTACATTTTGGGCACATATGTGACTAAAATGGTTGTAAATTCAAGCCCTGGAAATATTACTTAATTACTTGAATTAAAGTAATATCTGGATCGGGATAATTTGGCTTATATATAATATATATATATATATATATATATATATATATATATATATATATATATATATATATATATATATATATATATATATATATATATATATAGGGATGTCCGATAATGGCTTTTTGCCGATATCCGATATTCCGATATTGTCCAACTCTTTAATTAACGATACCGATATCAAACGATACCGATATCAACCGATATATACAGTCGTGGAATTAACACATTATTATGTCTAATTTGGACAACCAGGTATGGTGAAGATAAGGTACTTTTTAAAAAAAATTATAAAATAAAATAAGATAAATTAAAAACATTTTCTTGAATAAAAAAGAAAGTAAAACAATATAAAAACAGTTGCATAGAAACTAGTAATTAATGAAAATGAGTAACATTAACTGTTAAAGGTTAGTACTATTAGTGGAGCAGCAGCACGCACAATCATGTGTGCTTACGGACTGTATCCCTTGCAGACTGTATTGATATATATTGATATATAATGTAGGAAGCAGAATATTAATAACAGAAAGAAACAACCCTTTTGTGTGAATGAGGAGGGAGGTTTTTTGGGTTGGTGCATTAATTGTAAGTGTATCTTGTGTTTTTTATGTTGATTTAATTTAATAAAAAAAAAAACAAAAACATACCGATAATAAAAAAACCGATACCGATAATTTCCGATATTACATTTTAACGCATTTATCGGCCGATAATATCGGCAGGCCGATATTATCGGACATCCCTAATATATATATATATATATTATGGCAAGCCGTTAAGGAAATTAAATATATATGAAAAGAGCCAAAGCTGTCAAAGAGCTGAGGGACCATCTTCAAAGTGCAATGCTGAAACAAATGATGCAAACAATAAAATGTAACTTCCAGGGTTTGAGATTAACGTAGTCCCGTCGTCGCGGGGACAGTAAAAAAAATGTACCGGACGAAATTAAATGCTCCCCTTTTGTATTTATTCATTTTACATTTTATATTAAATGTCTTGGTTTTTCCACCCTCTGAAAATCCTATGAAATGTTTAACAAGCCATCATATAATAATACAACAGCTATTAATGTAACAATACAATAAAACAAATATATTTAATGATGTTTTTTTCATTATTTTAACAATAGGCTAATGTATATTACTTTATATAGATTCTACAAGAAACACAAAACTTAAAAACTAAATGACTTACAATTGCAGACACAAGGTTCTTGTTCTGCGGTGCTGTGTGCTAATGTGCTTCGTACACCTGCAGGACCGCAAGCAAGGTCGCAGAGAAAATGCGGACTGGATTTTGAGTGATGTGGGCATTTTCTATATGAACAAGTCCAAGGACCGCAAGCAAGGTCGTAGAAAAAATGCGGACTGGATTTTGAGTGATGTGGGCATTTTCTATATGAACAAGTCCAAGGACCGCAAGCAAGGTCGTAGAAAAAAATGTGGACTGGATTTTGAGTGATGTGGGCATTTTCTATATGAACAAGTCCAAGGACCGCAAGCAAGGTCGTAGAAAAAATGCGGACTGGATTTTGAGTGATGTGGGCATTTTCTATATGAACAAGTGGAATGGATTGGATACCGACGCACTAAAGGGGCTCTCTACCTTATGCTATGAAGTGAGGGGAAACTGAGTGAATAATGACAGGTTATATGATTATTTCTTTAAACTTATATTCGGGCCACTTTATAATGAATATGTTGGCATGTATTTGTAAAAAAAAACATCAAATTATTTAGGGGGGCTTAAGAACACTTTAGGGGGGCTTTAGCCCCCCTAAAATAGGCCTAACAACGCCAATGACCAGTACTATTCTACTTGTTGTTTTTACATTATTATTTTTTTGTTTCACCTAATTCTGCCTAGCAACACGCGAGAATTGTTTTTGTACCTGCTTGCAAGCTAATCTTTATTTCCAATAATCACGTTTATTATAATGAATCACTTTTTTATTAGGATTCACAAATTCTGCCTCGCCACAACCAAACATTAAAATATTATTTGTTAAGAATTAATACATGTTTTAAATTTGGCCTCATAAATTCTGCCTAGCAACACGTGCATAATAAAAAATACTGCTCTTTTCCAGGTGGCTTATACTTTTTTTACAATAGAAAACTCCACTTTGTTTATGAATGTGTATGTTGTGTATCACTGGCTATTTGCACACGTCCTAGTCCCCTCTTTTCGTCTTCAAGGTAACAAATGTGACTTGGAGGAGGAGCGGGAGGTTCAGTTTGAGGAGGCCTGCAGTCTGGCAAAAGAACGAGGCATACTGGCTGCCTTGGAAACATCTGCAAAGGTACCGACAACAACAAAGAGACATACGACTACCTTTTTTGTTGTTGCTATTGCGCTCATGAAGGTCGTGTTCCTACGCTCGTGTGCAGGATGGTCAGAACGTGGAGGAGGCCTTCATGATGATGGCCAAGGAGCTCCTGTCTCGTAACGGCCTTCAGGTGCAGCAGGAAGAGCTGCAGAGCTACGGCAGGCCCGGAGTTCTTCTCAGGACTAACTCCCGTCCGGTTAATGGCACCGCGGGCATGTTCTCGGCTCCTGCAGACAAGAAGTCCTGCTGTTGACCATGTTTTGGAAGAAAGTGTCAGGATGCACCAAGGTGGAATTGGCAGAGAACTTTATGACTCTGCAGTCTCATTTTTGAGGATTGTGTCTGTGCCAGTGTTTGACTCTGTGACCTCTCTCTCACCTGAGAACCAGTGACAGCGGAAACCGATCATTGGAAGATGTGTGATGACATCATGCCCAGTGGATGTAGATTTCAGTCAGATCCGCTGCTCATTGATCAAAAGCGAATAGTCTGCTTCAATTCTTAAGCAATAAAACTAGTTGTTGACTGACCATTTCATGGAAGCTGCTTTCATACCCAATCATGGCACCCACCTGTTCCCAATGATCCTGTTCACCTGTGGGATGTTCCAAATAAGTGTTTGATGAGCATTCCTCAACTTTATCAGTCTTTTTTGCCACTTGTGCTAGCTTTTTTGAAACATGTTGCAGGCATCATATTCCAAATGAGCTAATATTTGCAAAAAATAAAGTTGAACAGTTCGAACGTTAAAGGCCTACTGAAAGCCACTACTAGCGACCACGCAGTCTGATAGTTTATATATCAATGATGAAATCTTAACATTGCAACACATGCCAATACAGCCGGGTTAGATTAGTAAAGTGCAATTTTAAATTTCCCGCGAAATATCCTGCTGAAAACGTCTCGGTATGATGACATTTGCGCGTGACGTCACGGATTGTGGCCAGCTATTAAGTCGTCTGTTTTCATCGCAAAATTCCACAGTATTCTGGACATCTGTGTTGGTGAATCTTTTGCAATTTGTTTAATGAACAATGAAGACAGCAAAGAAGAAAGCTGTAGGTGGGAAGCGGTGTATTAGCGGCCGGCTGCAGCAACACAAACACGTAGAGAACTGGGACAACAGAGACTCTTACCAGGAGGACTTTGAGTTGGATACGCGGTACCGTGAGTACGCAGCTGCGGCTTCCAAACATTTGATCGCTTGCCCGTACGTGCGTGCCGCTATGTGCATGTCACGTACGTGACTTTGGGGAAATATATGTGCTGTATGAACTTTGCGGAGGTGAACGGTACTTTGGGCTGTGGGATTGAGTGTGTTGTGCGGGTGTTTGATTTGTATTGGCGGGTTATATGGACGGGAGGGGGGAGGGGTTTGTTATGCGGGATTAATTTGTGGCATATTAAATATAAGCCTGGTTGTGTTGTGGCTAATAGAGTATATATATGTCTTGTGTTTATTTACTGTTGTAGTCATTCCCAGCTGAATATCAGGTCCCACCCGCCTCTCACAGCATCTTCCCCATCTGAATCGCTTCCACTGCCCTCTAATCCTTCACTCTCACTTTCCTCATCCACAAATCTTTCATCCTCGCTCAAATTAATGGGGTAATCGTCACTTTCTCGGTCCGAATCGCTCTCGCTGCTGGTGGCCATGATTGTAAACAATGTGCAGATGTGAGGAGCTCCACAACCTGTGACGTCACGCTACTTCCGGTACAGGCAAGGCTTTTTTATCAGCGACCAAAAGTTGCAAACTTTATCGTCGATGTTCTCTACTAAATCCTTTCAGCAAAAATATGGCAATATCGCGAAATGATCAAGTATGACACATAGAATGGACCTGCTATCCCCGTTTAAATAAGAACATCTCATTTCAGTAGGCCTTTAAGTATCTTGTCTTTGCAGTCTATTCAATTAAATATACGTTGAAAAAGATTTGCAAATCATTGTATTCTGTTTTTATTTACCATTTACACAACGTGCCAACTTCACTGGTTTTGGGTTTTGTAGACGGTACCTCAACTTTGCAAGATAAAAGAAATGTTAAAATGTTATGATGCATCACGACTTCCGCTCTTTCCTTCAACAACACCACTAATCAATAAAGTACTATCTATCTAATCATGGCAGACTTAATGAGAGACAACAAAGACTAATTCAGGACAAATGATGATCCAGAACCTTATTTTTTTGAGCCTGAATATACGGAGGATGAAATACTACGTTTTTGAAGCCGAGTGATAAGCAGATCCAACAAGTAGCACAATTTCTAAGTGGTAAACAAGAAATACAAACTACCAACATAATAAAACAATAACTTACTGTACAATGTCCGCTCTCACTGGCATGCCGCCTAATGGGATGTTTATATCTTCCCATTTATATGAAGAATTAAGCATAATCCTCACGCAGGTTTAAAAAAAAAACAAAAAAAACCAAAACGAAACAAGCGTCATTTCCTGTCTTTCTCGCCATCTGTGGGTATAGGTTGAATATCAAAGTTGATCAACTTCTCTGTTTATGGCCACGTCCTTTTACAATAGAAAATATTTTTTTTAAATGTATTTACTTATTTCCTCGTTCAAGTGCAAAACACTCTCCAAAATAGTACTCTGAAGAGGACGTCCTGAGCTTTCCAGTGATTTGTTGGGGTTTGCCCACTGTAATGAGAAAATGGCTGCTCTAATGAAAAAAGTTGGGTATTACATTTGGTTTGCTTTCAAAGGTAGAAATTTGGGTACAGGTGGTTTTGTAACATAAGATACAGTCCAGGCCAAAAGTTTGGACACACCTTCTCATTTCAATGCATTTTCTTTATTTTCATGACTATTTACATTGTAGATTGTCACTGAAGGCATCAAAACTATGACACCTGTGAAGTGAAAACCCTTTCAGGTGACTACCTCTTCAAGCTCTTCCAGAGAATGCCAAGAGTGTGCAAAACAGTAATCAGAGCAAAGGGTGGCTATTTGGAAGAAACTAGAATATAAAACACATTTTCAGTTATTTCACCTTTTTTTGTTAAGTACATAACTCTACATGTGTTCATTAGGGGCGGTATAGCTCGGTTGGTAGAGCGGCCGTGCCAGCAACTTGAGGGTTGCAGGTTCGATCCCCGCTTCCGCCATCCTAGTCACTGCCGTTGTGTCCTTGGGCAAGACACTTTACCCACCTGCTCCCAGTGCCACCCACACTGGTTTAAATGTAACTTAGATATTGGGTTTCACAATGTAAAGCGCTTTGAGTCACTTGAGAAAAAGCACTATATAAATGTAATTCACTTCACTTCATTGTACAGTTTTGATGCCTTCAGTGACAATCTACAATGTAAATAATCATGAAAATAAAGAAAACCCATTGAATGAGAAGGTGTGTCTAAACTGTTGGCCTGTACTGTATGTTTTTAAGAAATGTAACACATTTTCCAAAGTCATCCATAATAGATAGGAGGATTTGCCACATATATTTGTTATTATAAAATGAAGATTGTTGATGGAACACATGCATCAAGATGCCCAAATGCATGTGCGTACACATTAAGACCCTATGTAATATCACGGGTATGTGTGGTATGAACATTTACACAATAGATTTTCATCGTTTTTAAGTCCAGTTTTAATCATTGAACAGTAGAAATTTGATGGATGAAAGTGGCACCAAATCTTTGGAGTACAAAGAACATTGCATGACAAAAATACAATTTCAGACACAAAAAATACATGGTTTTCACTAGTGATGTCCGATAATGGCTTTTTTGCCGATATCCGATATTGTCCAACTCTTAATTACTGATACCGATATATACAGTCGTGGAATTAACACATTATTATGCCTAATTTGGACAACCAGGTATGGTAAAGATAAGGTCCTTTTTAAAAAAATTTATAAAATAAAATAAGATAAATAAATTTAAAAACATTCTTGAATAAAAAAGAAAGTAAAACAATATAAAAACAGTTACATAGAAACTAGTAATTAATGAAAATGAGTAAAATTAACTGTCAAAGGTTAGTACTATTATTGGACCAGCAGCACGCACAATCATGTGTGCTTACGGACTGTATCCCTTGCAGACTGTATTGATATATATTGATATATAATGTAGGAAGCAGAATATTAATAACAGAAAGAAACAACCCTTTTGTGTGAATAAGTGTAAATGGGGGAGGGAGGTTTTTTGGGTTGGTGCACTAATTGTAAGTGTATCTTGTGTTTTTTATGTTGATTTAATAAAAAAATAAAACGATACCGATTATTTCCGATATTACATTTTAAAGCATTTATCTCTAGTTTTCACCCAAAACCATGATTTAATGCAACAAAAAAAGGTTATTTTGTGTGCCTGAATTTCACAAGCACTGCGAATTGTTCGCCAGTCCACCAGGTGGTGCTGTTTGATCATGTAAATTGTGCGGCCCGAAGAAACCGACTGTATTTTTTTATTTTTTTTTAATGGCTCACTTTAAACTGTTGAGACTCGTAAAGTTGTTATTGTCTCCGAACAGTGTTTATTTGAAATGCAGACCTTTTCACTTTATAAAGGTTTTTGGTTGTTTATGGACAAGCCGTTTGGGGTTTGGGTTATCGCAAACCGTGTTCGTCCACCGAGAAATGAGCTTGAATTTTACGGCATTTTTACAGTTTCACAAGACCTGGACTTCCTATTTCTATGAAACACTGCTATATATATATACATACGTTTTATACTGTTCGGAAATATGTTTTTGAACATTTTACTTCACCTGGAGACACCGACGAAAACGTCAAAGGGTAGGTGACTCGCCACTTTGTCACAAACCCGGAAGTAAACTGCCGGAAAACTTCCGGGTTTGTGACGAGCCTACAGGTTGCCATGTGTGTGTCAAATTGTCGCACCGGATAGTTTAAATGATTGTATTTTGAGGGAAATTATCGTACATACTTGACGTTTCTGATGGATATGTGCAACAGGAAAGCATTACCATTGACTGGAATGAGCTATTGTACAGAGGTTCAAACTATAAACAAATACAGTACGTATATTATCTGGCAACGCTGTAGGCTGGTACTGGTGATTGACAGATGATCAGGCCAATCACATCCAAGCGCCTTTGAAAGCACCCGCCCTTCACTACTGGCAATGATTTTGTTGTGCAATTATAAAACCACTGGATATTAGTTCCATCATTTATTATTACAGTCTGTTTTGTCTGACACCAAATCTTTTCGTGAAGCCTGTTGATGAAGAATAATCTCAGGAAAAAAATAGACAGTTTTATTTCCAAAACATCTGATCTAAATTACCATTCATTAGTACACAAAAGACAATTGAAAGATAAAGGATGTGTTGTGTTTTTGGAGCAGCTGTTGGGATTTGTGGCTACTTTTATTGACGAAAGTGGGACTTCCTTTGTAATATTTACACACAAAATAGGACAAAAAGGTGTCATCAAACCTGAATGTTTGTCGAAGAAGAAAAACGAATCCCAACGAATCCTCATGCATCCTAACTCAACCTGATAATCTCAAACCGGTTTGGTTTCTTCTCCTTCAAGGGGTTCGACGGGACCCCCTCGTCCGTCTCCCCCGCCGCCTCGTTTTCCCCCTGGCCCGTGTCCCCCGCTCCCGTCTGTCTATCCTTGGGACACTCCCCGTTGTAGGTCTTCACGTAGTCATCCACGCGCCAACCGCGGAACTCCTGCGGCTCGGAGCACTTGAGGCCCGTGTAGGCCACGCCCGGGTGCAGCTTGAGCCAGTAGATCAGGTAGTGGATGTTGTAGTCGCAGATCCACGGGTTGTGGCCCAGGGACAGCTTGCGCAGGAAGTACAGGTCCTCCAGGACGCCGTAGTGGAAGTAATGGAGGCTGTTGTTGGACAGGTCGAGCTCGCGGAGGTGGAGCAGGCCTGCGAACGCGCCTGAGGGAGGAGGACGAGATGTTAGTGGACAACTTGAACTGTCTTCGCCGTCGTCGTCGTCCTTTTGTAGGAATGTGTGTTTGGACGGGAAGGAAACGTGTAATAGGACAGCTGGAAGCGTTTCCTGCTGAACGCCGGCCTTGAGTCTAGCTTTGATCTGGACGAGCAGGGAAGAGGAAGGACATACTTTTAGAAATACCTTGGGTTAGTAATAAAGTTCAAGTACCATATTGTCACACACACACACTAGGTGTGGCGAAATTATTCCCTGCATTTGACCCATCACCCTTGATCACCCCCTAGGAGGTGAGGGGAGCAGTGAGCATCAGCGGTGGCCGCGCCCGGGAATCATTTTTGGTGATTTAACCCCCAATTCCAACCCTTGATGCTGAGTGCCAAGCAGGGAGGTAATGGCTCCCATTTTTATAGTCTTTGGTATGACTATAAAAACCTATTTATCATTTCACCTGTCCAGTGTGAAGGTGCACTGGGATAGGCTCCAGCCCCCCCCAGTAGATTTATGCTGCTTTAACATCTGCTGACTGAAGCCTTGCTTCGAAGAATCCTCCATCAAGTCTTTTATTGGGCGCCAAACAATCATCCATGCCACACCCACTTCAACTCCACTATTTACCTACCGATCTCAGGGCGGACACTCTAACCCAGGGGTCACCAACGCGGTGCCCGCGGGCACCAGGTAGTCCGTAAGGACCAGATGAGTAGCCCGCTGGCCTGTTCTAAAAATAGCTCAAATAGCAGCACTTACCAGTGAGCTGCCTCTATTTTTTAAATTGTATTTATTTACTAGCAAGCTGGTCTCGCTTTGCCCGACATTTTTAATTCTAAGAGAGACAAAACTCAAATAGAATTTGAAAATCCAAGAAAATATTTTAAAGACTTGGTCTTCACTTGTTTAAATAAATTCATTATTTTTTTTACTTTGCTTCTTATAACTTTCAGAAAGACAATTTTAGAGAAAAAATACAACCTTAAAAATGATTTTAGGATTTTTAAACACATATACATTTTTACCTTTTAAATTCCTTCCTCTTCTTTCCTGACAATTTAAATCAATGTTCAAGTAATTTTTTATTTTTTTATTGTAAAGAATAATAAATACATTTTCATTTAATTCTTCATTTTAGCTTCTGTTTTTTCGACGAAGAATATTTGTGAAATATTTATTCAAACTTATTATGATTAAAATTCAAAAAAATTATTCTGGCAAATCTAGAAAATCTCTACAATCAAATTTAAATCTTATTTCAAGGTCTTTTGAAATTCTTTTAAAATTTTTGTTCTGGAAAATCTAGAAGAAATAATGATCTGTCTTTGTTAGAAATATAGCTTGGTCCAATTTGTTATATATTCTAACAAAGTGTAGATTGGATTTTAACCTATTTAAAACATGTCATCAAAATTCTAAAATTAATCTTAATCAGGAAAAATGACTAATGATGTTCCATAAATTCTTTTTTAAAGTTTTTCTCTTCTTTTTTTCGGTTGAATTTTGAATTTTAAAGAGTCGAAATTGAAGATAAACTATGTTTCACAATGTAATTGTCATTTTTTTTCGTGTTTTCTCCTCTTTTAAACCGTTCAATTAAGTGTAAATATCATTAATTATTAATAATAACATAGAGTTAAAGGTAAATTGAGCAAATTGGCTATTTCTGGCAATTTATTTAAGTGTGTATCAAACTGGAAGCCCTTCGCATTAATCACTACCCAAGAAGTAGCTCTTAGTTTCAAAAAGGTTGGTGACCCCTGCTCTAACCACTAGATCAGTGTTTTTCAACCTTTTTTGAGCCGAGGCACATTTTTTGCGTTGAAAAAATGCGGAGGCATACCACCTGCAGAAATCATTAAAAAAACGAAACTCAGTTAACAGTAAAAAGTCATTGTCGCAATTGTTGGATATGACTTGAAAGCATAACCAAGCATGCGTCAATATAGCTCTTGTCTCAAAGTAGGTGTACTGTCACCACCTGTCACATCACGTCCTGACTTATTTGGACTTTTTTGCCGTTCTCCTGTGTGTAGTGTTTTAGTTCTTGTCTTACGCTCCTATTTTGGTGGTTTTTCCAGTTTTTTTGGTATTTTCCTGTAGCAGTTTCATCTCTTCCTTTGAGCGATATCTACTTTGTTTTAGCAATCAAGAATATTTCAGTTGTTTTTATCCTTCTTTGTGTGGACATTGTTGATTGTCATGTCATTTTCGGATGTATATTGTGGACGCTGTCTTTGCTCCACAGTAAGTATTTGCTGTCGTCCAGCATTCTGTTTTTGTTTACTTTGTAGCCAGTTCAGTTTTAGTTTCGTTCTGCATAGTCTTCCCTAAGCTTCAATTACTTTTCTTAGGGGCACTCACCTTTCGTTTATTTTTGGTTTAAGCATTAGACACCTTTTTACCTGCACGCTGCCTCCCGCTGTTTCCGACATCTACAAAGCAATTAGCTACCGGCTGCCACCTACTGATATGGAAGAGTATTACACGGTTACTCTGCCAAGCTCTAGACAGCACCGACACTCAACAACAACACATCATCTGCAGACTATAATTACTGCTTTGCAAAAGCCCATATTGGCAAATTGTGTAAAATAATCAAGTTTGATCTCGCAAATTTTTGTGTAATTCGAAATGAAATGTCGACTGATGCTGCAAAATTGTATTTGCGTTTGATGATTTTCAGCCACTTCAGCTATTTCCTTACCAGCTGGTCTCAGGCTGGTCAGAGTTAAAAAAAACAATACATTGGAAATCTTGTACAAACAAGCAATTAAAGTTATGGATAAAAAACCTAGGTACTATCATCACTGTGCAATTAAAAAAACAACAACCGTATTTTAAACTTGGACAGCCTTCACACATTTGCAGACTTAAAAGTGACCTATAAAGTACTGCATAAATTGGCTCCAGATCCTCTGGCAGAGTTCATCAGCCGTGAGCGTGTCACTCCAGACTCTGTCAGAGGTGACTGATATATTCCTCTGCGCAGGAGCACTTTCAGTAAGTGGGCCTGGTCAGTAAGGAGCACAAACGTGTGGAACTCAGTACCTGAGGAGGTTAAACTGGTCACAACTTACAAGGCCTTCACAAAAAATTTGCAAATGTGGCTTATCAACGCCTACAGCTGCCAGCACTAAAAGATGAGCCTGTTTTGATGCTAAGAGAAATGTTGTATTTTATGTTGTATCATATTGCGTATGTATTGTGTGTTTTTTTTCTTTCTCTCTCTCTCTTTCTTTTCTTTTTCTTTTAAATTGTAATTGTAATGCCTTTTTTTACATCATGGCCAGTGGACTACAGATGAAAACTAGCCTTCTGGCTAATTCTGGCTTTTTTAACCATGTGTAGTCATGTGTTTTATGAAATTGCATTGTCTCCTTTGAAATAAACTAATTTAATCTAATCTAAGGTGTAAAGCAGTTATTTAACTGGTACGTGAATGACATCACACCGGTTTAGTATATAAAGCAGTGGTCCCCAACCACCGGGCCGCGGTCCAGTACCGGTCCGCGGACCGATTGGTACCGGGCCGCACAAGAAATAAATAAAAAATAAAAAATAAAAAATAAAAAATAAATACTTTTTTTTTTTTTAAATTAAATCAACATAAAAAATACAATATATACATTATATATCAATATAGATCAATACAGTCTGCAGGGATACAGTCCGTAAGCACACATGATTGTATTTCTTTATGGGAAAAAAATAAAAAATAAAAAATAAATAAAAAATACCCCTCCCACCCGGTCCGTGGGACAAATTTTCAAGCGTTGACCGGTCCGCAGCTACAAAAAGGTTGGGGACCATATTATATTATATTATTATAATTATATATTATATATGAATATGAACACAGTATATATATGTAATACTGAAAGGAAGCGTATTGATATCTTATTTCCCTGCCCTTAAAACGTCCCAACCTGTCTCAAAAATAGAGTGCTATGCTGTCATGGCAATATTTATGGAAAAATATCATGTTTCCCTGGGGTATCAAACCTCGCATGTTATATAAATAGTTTGCATCCAAGCTCCATAGTGAAGGATTGCGCCCTAAACAGGAGATAATGGCCGCAAATAGCGCGCCTGTGGGGAGATTATTTCCCCAGCCATGCTAATGAATACAACTACATGGTTTCATTTCCTCAACGTAAACATCATTAGCTTTGAGCCTGACGGTGGTCCATTAGAGAAATGAGAGACACATGCTAGAGACTTCATCTTTTGAGTACAATTATTTTCTCATTAAAATTATGTAAAAGGCAATATAGAGGGGTCTGAATACTAGTTACATATCGCCACAAAGTCGCTAAATTACAATACTGATCCCTCCTGATGTGTCTTAATAATAATAATAATAGATTTTGTTTGTAAAAGCACTTTACATTGAACAAACAACCTCAAAGTGCTACAGTGCATTTAAAAAAACAACAACAATAACAACGCTAGAACCACAAATAGCTGCCCCCAACGAGTAAAATAAATACTAAAAAAATAAAATAAAATAAAAACTAGAACAGCCTAATAGCTAGAACTAGCACACATACACTACCGTTCAAAAGTTTGGGGTCACATTGAAATGTCCTTATTTTTGAAGGAAAAGCACTGTACTTTTCAATTAAGATAACTTTAAACTAGTCTTAACTTGAAAGAAATACACTCTATACCAGGGGTCACCAACGCGGTGCCCGCGGGCACCAGGTAGCCCGTAAGGACCAGATGAGTAGCCCGCCGGCCTGTTCTAAAAATAGCTCAAATAGCAGCACTAACCAGTGAGCTGCCTCTATTTTTTACATTTTATTTATTTACTAGCAAGCTGGTCTCGCTTTGCCCGACATTTTTAATTCTAAGAGAGACAAAACTCAAATAGAATTTGAAAATCCAAGAAAATATTTTAAAGACTTGGTCTTCACTTGTTTAAATAAATTCATTATTTTTTTTACTTTGCTTCTTATAACTTTCAGAAAGACAATTTTAGACAAAAAATACAACCTTAAAAATGATTTTAGGATTTTTAAACACATATACCTTTTTACCTTTTAAATTCCTTCCTCTTCTTTCCTGACAATTTAAATCAATGTTCAAGTAATTTTTTATTTTTTTATTGTAAAGAATAATAAATACATTTTAATTTAATTCTTCATTTTAGCTTCTGTTTTTTCGACGACGAATATTTGTGAAATATTTCTTCAAACTTATTATGATTAAAATTCAAAAAAAATATTCTGGCAAATCTAGAAAATCTGTAGAATCAAATTTAAATCTTATTTCAAAGTCTTTTGAATTTCTTTTAAAATTTTTGTTCTGGAAAATCTAGAAGAAATAATGATTTGTCTTTGTTAGAAATATAGCTTGGTCCAATTTGTTATATATTCTAACAAAGTGTAGATTGGATTTTAACCTATTTAAAACATGTCATCAAAATTCTAAAATTAATCTTAATCAGGAAAAATGACTAATGATGTTCCATAAATTATTTTTTAAAGTTTTTCTCTTCTTTTTTTCGGTTGAATTTTGAATTTTAAAGAGTCGAAATTGAAGATAAACTATGTTTCAAAATTTAATTGTCATTTTTTTCGTGTTTTCTCCTCTTTTAAACCGTTCAATTAAGTGTAAATATCATTAATTATTAATAATAACATAGAGTTAAAGGTAAATTGAGCAAATTGGCTATTTCTGGCAATTTATTTAAGTGTGTATCAAACTGGTAGCCCTTCACATTAATCACTACCCAAGAAGTAGCTCTTGCTTTCAAAAAGGTTGGTGACCCCTGCTCTATACATTGCTAATGTGGTAAATGACTATTCTAGCTGCAAATGTCTGCTTTTTGGTGCAATATCTACATAGGTGTATAGAGGCCCATTTCCAGCAACTATCACTCCAGTGTTCTAATTAGGGATGTCCGATAATGGCTTTTTGCCAATATCCGATATGCCGATATTGTCCAACTCTTTAATGACCGATACCGATATCAACCGATACCGATATATACAGTCGTGGAATCAACACATTATTATGCCTAATTTGGACAACCAGGTATGGTGAAGATAAGGTACTTTTTAAAAAAATAAATAAAATAAGATAACTAAATTAAAAACATTTTCTTGAATAAAAAAGAAAGTAAAACAATATAAAAACAGTTACATAGAAACTAGTAATTCATGAAAATGAGTAAAATTAACTGTTAAAGGTTAGTACTATTAGTGGAGCAGCAGCACGTACAATCATGTGTGCTTACGGACTGTATCCCTTGCAGACTGTATTGATATATATTGATATATAATGTAGGAAGCAGAATATTAATAACAGAAAGAAACAACCCTTTTGTGTGAATGAGTGTAAATGGGGGAGGGAGCTTTTTTGGGTTGGTGCACTAATTGTAAGTGTATCTTGTGCTTTTTATGTTGATTTAATAAAAAACAAACAAAAAAAAAACAAAAAACGATACAGATAATAAAAAAACCGATACCGATAATTTCCGATATTACATTTTAACGCATTTATCGGCCGATAATATCGGCAGGCCGATATTATCGGCAGGCCAATATTATCGGACATCCCTAGTTCTAATGGTACAATGTGTTTGCTCATTGGCTCAGAAGGCTAATTGATGATTAGAAAACCCTTGTGCAATCATGTTCACACATCTGAAAACACTTTAGCTCGTTACAGAAGCTACAAAACTGACCTTCCTTCGAGCAGATTGAGTTTCTGGAGCATCACATTTGTGGGGTCAATTAAACGCTCAAAATGGCCAGAAAAAGAGAACTTTCATCTGAAACTCGACAGTCTATTCTTGTTCTTAGAAATGAAGGCTATTCCACAAAATTGTTTGGGTGACCCCAAACTTTTGAACGGTAGTGTATATCTAAAAAAAGGCTTTTTTAAAAATACGTTTTTTTAAGCCTTTTTTAAAAGCACCCACAGTCTGTGGTGCCCTCAGGTGGTCAGGGAGAGCGTTCCACAGACTGGGAGCGGCGGAGCAGAAAGCCCAGTCTCCCCTAGTTCGGAGCTTTGTCCTCAGAGGTTGGAGGAGGTTAGCCTGTCTTCTGTTTAGAACAGGTGGGTATGAGGTGTGTTAAGAAGCTTTCAGTCTCTCCAAGATTTTGTGGGATTCTTTAGTGATTGTCGCGGCCTAAAATGCCTGAATTCGCTGCAGTTTTTTCAGAAAGATGTGGCAAAGGTTTCAATGTTTGGCTTGGGGGGGGTCGCTGGAGCCTGTCTCAGCTGCATTCGGGCGGAAGGCGGGGTACACCCTGGACAAGTCGCCACCTCATCGCAGGGCCAACACAGACAGACAGACAACATTCACACTCACATTCACACACTAGGGCCAATTTAGTGTTGCCAATCAACCTATCCCCAGGTGCATGTCTTTGGAGGTGGGAGGAAGCCGGAGTACCCGGAGGGAACCCACGCAGTCACGGGGAGAACAATATCCCGAGCGCAGGATCGAACCCAGGAGATTCTTATTGTGAGGCAGACGCACTAACCCCTCTTCCACCGTGTTGACTTACCCTGTATAAATGAAGATCAAATACATATATAAATACATGCAAAATAAGGAGTGAGGACACTAGTGTGTTGCTAAATATAGTTATACTACATTTCCCAGAAGGCTTAGCGCCCCAGACAGAAACTGGAAGGAGGTCTAAACCCTATGTGTCAAAGTCAAGGCCCGAATGAATGAGCTATGGCCCCCGGGATGATATTTGATTAGTAATAGAAACGGCCCGCAGGCCACAGCCGCCTGCTGCTGTTTTGCACGCACCAATACTCCATCAGTATTGGCGCTAGGAATTTTCCAAATGGGGTCCCAGGGACCCCATCAAGTCCTAAAAATGGGGTCCCAGAGTAAATGTTTTTAAATTCTGAACCTGGTGCACCTAAAGTACGGCATCATTCTGGTTGTGCTTAGCGACCTCCAAGCAATTTTATTTGGTGCATGGTGTAATGATAAGTGTGACCAGTAGATGGCAGTCACACATAAGAGATACGTGTGGACTGCAGGATGACGCCAAATAAATGAATGCATGCGAATCACTGCTGGTGTCCTTGTGTTTATGCAAATGCATTACCTGGGTCTACGTGGTTCAGGCTGGTGCTGCTGAGGTTGAGCTGCTTGAGGTCTTTGGACAGCAGGAACTGCTTGGGCCTGAGATGTTTGATGTTGTTTCCGGAAAGATCCATCTTCACGATGTCGGAAGGAAGGTCGGGCGGGATGTTTGTCAGATCTGCAGAGGAAGACGGAGGAGTTGTTTTGTGAATTACTGTTGCAACATGCTGACCAAACAGAAGTGCATCCGGAAAGTATTCACAGCACTTCACTTTTTCCACACTTTGTTACGTTACAGCCTTTTTCCAAAATGGGATGCATTCATTTTTAGTCCTCCAAATTATACAGAGACTCACCCACATCCTGACATACTGGATGAAAACCAACGCTTCTCATCCAACCTAATGGGGCTTGAGAGGAAGGGGCGAAACTGCCCAAATATACTGTAGGTGTGCCAAGCTTGTGGCATCAAACTCAATGCTTTTTTTAATAAAAAATGTAAAAGAAAAACATTGTACCGTATTTTTCGGACTTTAAAGGCCTACTGAAAGCCACTACTAGCGACCACGCAGTCTGATAGTTTATACATCAATGATGAAATCTTAACATTGCAACACATGCCAATACGGCCGGGTTAACTTATAAAGTGCAGTTTGAAATTTCCCGCCACACTTCCGCTTGAAAACGTCGTGGTATGATGACGTATGCGCGTGACGTCACAAGGTCAAGGGAAGTGTTTGGACCCAATTCAAATACCTCTGTTTTCTTCGACAAAATTCTACAGTATTCTGGACATCCGTGTTGGTGAATCTTTTGCAATTTGTTTAATGGACAATGGAGACTGCAAATAAGAAAGTTGTAGGTGCGATCGGTGTATTAGCAGCTGACTGTAGCAACACCAACACCAGGAGGTTGTGTTGTGTTTTGAGCAGGATAGCAGACGCGCTACCGTGAGTACAGCTTTGGCTTCCAAACATTTGATCGCTTGCCCGTACGTGCGTGTCGCTATGTGCATGTCACGTAAGTAACTTTGGGGAAATATATGTTTCTTGCCGACTCTGATGGCGGCCGGGGTGTCGTCAAAAGCGTACAACGCCCGCCGCCGCATCTAAGTTAGCTTCTATTTTTTTTAGCTTCGCCAAGCTGAAAATGATTAACCGTGTATTTACATGTTCATGGTTTAATAGTATTGTTGATCTTCAGTCTATCCTTCCAGTCAGGGTTTTTTAAAATTTAGTTTCTATCTGCATTTGAGACTGATGCTATCACGTTAGCTCCGTAGCTAAGTTAGCTTCTATTTTTTTAGCTTCGCTAAGCTGAAAATTATTAACCGTGTATTTACATGTTCATGGTTTAATAGTATTGTTGATCTTCTGTTTATCCTTCCAGTCAGGGTTTTTTTTAATTTAGTTTCTATCTGCATTTGAGCCTGCTATCACGTTAGCTTCTATTTTTTTAGCTTCGCAAAGCTGAAAATTATTAACCGTGTATTTACATTTTCAGTCACTGTGAATGTCCATTTCGCGTTCTCGACTCTCATTTTCAAGAGGATATAGTATCCGAGGTGGTTTAAAATACAAATCCGTGATCCACAATAGAAAAAGGAGAGAGTGTGGAATCCAATGAGCCAGCTTGTACCTAAGTTACGGTCAGAGCGAAAAAAGATACACCCTAAAGATACACTGTAGCCCTTCACTCTAAAGTTCTTCATCTACGAATCTTTCATCTTCGCCAAATTAATGGGGTAATCGTCGCTTTCTCGGTCCGAATCTCTCTCGCTCCATTGTAAACAAAGCGGAATTGTGAGGAATCCTTGGTCTTGTGACGTCACGCTACTTCCGGTACGGGCAAGGGTTGTTTTTATCAGATACCAAAAGTTGCGATCTTTATCGTCGTCGTTCTATACTAAATCCTTTCAGCAAAAATATGGCAATATTGCGAAATGATCAAGTATGACACATAGAATGGATCTGCTATTCCCGTTTAAATAAAACAATTTCATTTCAGTAGGCCTTTAAGGCGCACTTAAAATCCT
The DNA here is from genome assembly GCF_033978785.1 of Entelurus aequoreus. NCBI lineage: Eukaryota > Metazoa > Chordata > Actinopteri > Syngnathiformes > Syngnathidae > Entelurus > Entelurus aequoreus. The sequence goes on from NC_084742.1 coordinate 70,052,765, forward strand.
TTCATTTTCTCAAAAACCGACAGTGCGCCTTATAACCCGGTGCGCCTAATGTACGGCGTGATTCTGGTTGTGCTTACCGACCTCGAAGCAATTTTATTTGGTACATGGTGTAATGATAAGTGTGACCAGTAGATGGCAGCCATACATAAGAGATACGTGTAAACTGCAAGATGACGCCAGTAAACGACACCAAAACTTCAAATGGTCCATTGAGAATATAGAACATTACACACGGCGCTCAGAAATCTGGCAAGTATGTTTTTAGTATGACTTCGGTAAGCTATGAAGCCGCACCGCTTGATGGATTGTCGGCGCATTAAACATACAATTATTATTATTATGGTGCATGTATAAGGACCGTCAAACGGCACCTATGTAATTAGATAAGACATATATTGTAATTTAGAAATACACAAACATTTACCGTATTTTCAGGACTAAAAGGTGCACTTAAATTTTTTTTTTTTCCTCAAAACTCGACATTGCGCCCTATAACCCGGTGCGCCTAATGTAAGGAATAAGTTTGGTTGAGCTTACCCACCTCGAAGCAATTTTATTTGGTACAAGGTGAAACGATAAGAGTGACCAGTAGATGGCAGTCAAACATAAGAGATAAGTGTAGGCTGCACCGTTTGATGTGCTTCGACACACCAGTATTATTATAGTGTGTGTATAAGGTAAGACATATTATCTGGTGTTTTGTTTCGCATTATTATGCAAAAACAACTTTTCTTACCTTCTGGTACCTGCTGATGTGTATTTGGGATCTGCATAAGTCCTGAAAATGTGTAGTCCGTGCTAAAACCATAGTCATAAGCTTCTTCTTTTTCTCTACCTTCTTAAGTGGCATTCATCTTCCGCTGTTGCCATTTCTAATATAAAGTAGTGTAAAGTTCTTACTTACTGTATATCTGTCAGTAGACTCGCTATCAAAGCGCTAAAACTGTTGAGGGTTTACATAATTCACCCATGGAACTTTAGTTATTAGAGGGTTCCGGTCGGACGGTTTTTCACGGGACACATTTCCGGCGTTGACGTTGATCCTGAAGAGATGCTCAGAATGCGACTTGAAAATGGTCTGTGAAACATCATCTATGCAACACTTTCACCAAAGAACCACCATCACATGTTATGTAGACCACAAGATAGTGTTTTAAATTTAGAAAAAAATCATAATAAGACCACTTTAATGCGCCTTTTGTATGACCATAGACCTGACTAGACCCACTCATCAGCAGTGCGCCTTTTAATCCAGTGCGCCCTATGGTCTGAAAAATCTGTCAGTAAACTAGCTATCAAAGCGCTAAAAACTGTAGTGGGTTTACATAATTCACCCACGGAACTTTAGTTATTAGAGGGTTCCGGTCGGACGGTTTTTCATGTGACACATTTCTGGCGTTGACGTTGCACTAGTGAGCCGCGGATGAGGAGATGCTGCTCCGTTATTGATTTGAGTAAAGTCTGAATGTCATTAAAGGCCTACTGAAATGACATTTTCTTACTTAAACGGGGATAGCAGGTCCATTCTATGTGTCATACTTGATCATTTCGCGATATTGACATATTTTTGCTGAAAGGATCTAGTAGAGAACATCGACGATAAAGTTTGCAACTTTTGCTCGCTGATAAAAAAGCCTTGCCTGTACCGGAAGTAGCGTGACGTCACAGGTTGTGGAGCGCCTCACATCTGCACATTGTTTACAATCATGGCCACCAGCAGCGAGAGCGATTCGGACCGAGAAAGCGACGATTACCCCATTAATTTGAGCGAGGATGAAATATTCGTGGATGAGAAAAGTGAGAGTGAAGGATTAGAGGGCAGTGGAAGCGATTCAGATAGGGAAGATGCTGTGAGAGGCGGGTGGGACCTGATATTCAGCTGGGAATGACTAAAACAGTAAATAAACACAAGACATATATATACTCTATTAGCCACAACACAACCAGGCTTATATTTAATATGCCACAAATTAATCGCGCATAACAAACACCTCCCCCCTCCCGTCCATATAACCCGCCAATACAAATCAAACACCCGCACAACACACTCAATCCCACAGCCCAAAGTACCGTTCACCTCCGTAAAGTTCATACAGCACATATATTTCCCCAAAGTTACGTACGTGACATGCACATAGCGGCACGCACGTACGGGCAAGCGATCAAATGTTTGGAAGCCAAAGCTGTACTCACGGTACCGCGTCTGCTATCCAACTCAAAGTCCTCCTGGTTGTGTTGCTGCAGCCAGCCGCTAATACACCGCTTCCCACCTACAGCTTTCTTCTTTGCTGTCTTCATTGTTCATTAAACAAATTGCAAAAGATTCACCAACACAGATGTCCAGAATACTGTGGAATTTTGCGATGAAAACAGACGACTTAATAGCTGGCCACAATGCTGTCCCAATATATCCGCACAATCCGTGACGTCACGCGCAAACGTCATCATACCGAGACGTTTTCAGCAGAATATTTTGCGGGAAATTTAAAATTGCACTTTACTAATCTAACCCGGCCGTATTGGCATGTGTTGCAATGTTAAGATTTCATCATTGATATATAAACTATCAGACTGCGTGGTCGCTAGTAGTGGCTTTCAGTAGGCCTTTAAAACAGTTAGCTCCATCTTTTGACACTTCTTCCACTCCCGTCCTTGCACGCTACACCGCTACAAAAAAGATGACGGGGAGAAGACGCTGACATAGGTGAGCCACGTAAATAAGACCGCCCACAAAACGGCGCATCCTGAAGAGACGCTCAAAAAGCTACTTGAAAATGGTCTGTAAAACATCATCTGTGCAACATTTTGACCAAAGAACCACCATTACATGTTATGTAGACCAGTGGTCCCCAACCACAGGGCCGCGGACCGATTGGTACCGGGCCGCACAAGAAATTAAAATTTTTTTTTTTTTTTTTTTTTATGAAATCAACTTAAAAAACACAATATATACATTATATATCAATATAGATCAATACAGTCTGCAGGGATACAGTCCGTAAGCACACATGATTGTATTTATTTATGTAAAAAAAAAAAAAAATTAAATACCCCCCCCCCCCCCCCCCCAACGGTCCGTGGGACACATTTTCAAGCGTTGACCGGTCCGCAGCTACAAAAAGGTTGGGGACCACTGATGTAGACCACAAGATAGTGTTTTAAATTTAGAAAAAAATCATAATAAGACCCCTTTAATGCGCCCTATAATCCGGTGCGCCTTTTTTATGAACATAGACCTGACTAGACCCGCTCATCGGCAGTGCGCCTTTTAATCCAGTGCGAAAAATACGGTAATTATGGAGCATTGTCTGCAGAATTTTCAGGACAAAACTTACTGTATTCCATTTTGGATGAGGCTGGAACATAACAAAGTGTGGAAAAAGTGAATCTCTGTGAATACTTTCCGGATGCAGTGTACATGGTTGTAGACGAGTGTATCCCCCTGGCCGTCTGGTGGATTGTTGGACAGTTTGGCTGCACTGTGATGCGCTTGGCTTACTATTTTTCATCATGGGACTCTAGGCTGCACAGTAAAAGTAAGTACTTGATTGGACAGCTTTTGTGACATATTAGGTGATGCAACTCCAATAGTCCAAAGCATAATGTTGTCTGCTTAAATCAGAGGTGTCCAAAGTGCCGCCCGGGGGTCATTTGCGGCCCGCAGCTAATCTTTTACATTCTGCAAAAATTGCAAAATTGATTGTATTGCAAAAATAAATAAAAAACGATTTTAAAACAGTGGAATGAGGTGAAATCTAACGAGAAAAAGTTGCAATGTTGACACAAAAAAAAAAAAAAAAAAGACAAAAAATCCATGTTACAATGAATTATTACTTTAAAAATGTCACTTTAAAATGTTTTATGTGGAAAAAATATTGCATATGCATGTGGTTGCCATATAAAAACATCAAAGTTTTATTTGTCAAAACAAAATAGTAGTTCAAACGTAAAAACGACAAATATATCTGAAGTTGATCTTGTAATTTAAGTGTGAAAAGTTAAAAAAAACAACTAATAAAAATGTATCACTTTATGAGTGGGAGACCTTTTGGATCCCAAATATATTTAGTGGGATTTTATTTAACTTTTCACTGTGATTACTCAAAAATATTAAAGAATTCAAATGAATGGTGTCCTGCATTATTAATCTTTTAGGGCTCTAATTACTAAATACTGCATATTTCAGTTTTACTATAAAAAAAACAAAGTTGTCTTTGACAGAAAAGGCATAAAACCTGTTTTGTTTTTTATTTGATAGCAACCTGATGTTGATATAGAGATATACTGTAAAAAATAATAATAATAATTTGACTTATTTTTAACATTTTAATGACTGAGACCCTTGACCCTTGATTGGTCCCCGGGAGCCCTAAAGGTTAAAAAAAAAAAAAAAATCATTATATTTTGTTATGGTTTGAAAATGAAAAATATCAAAATGGCCCCCATATGCTTAAATGTTTCCGTGTGTGGCCCTCAGTGGAAAAAGTTTGGACATCCCTGGCTTAAACGATCGCGTTCCCACTAAACCAGGGGTCGGCAACCTTTACCACTCAAAGAGCCATGTTGGCAAGTTTCACAAATTAAAGAAAATAATGGGAGCCACAAAAAAAAAATTTTTAAATCAAAATGAAAAACACCGCATACAAAGCTTAAATTGCTTTGTGCTATGTTAACCAGGGGTCTCAGACACACGCACCGGCACGCACTTTAATATGGAAATTTGATGTTAGTGCGGCCCGCAAGTTTTTAATGAATGGCGCTTGATAGCGTCATACTTGCCAACCCTCTCATTATTTCCGGGAGGCTCCAGAATATCAGAGCGTGATGGCTCCGCTTTTGGCGCCCTCTACAGTCTGCCCAAACAGTGTACCTGCTCGACCACATGTAGAATGTAGCTTCAGCTTACTCACGTAAGTGACAGCAAGGCGTACTAGGTCAGCAGCCACACATCTTACACTGACGGTAGCCGTACCGTATAAAACAACTTTAACACTGTTACGTTACAAATATGCGCCACACTTTGAACCCACACCAAAAAAGAATGACAAACACATTTCTGGAGAACATCTGCACTGTAACACAACATAAACACAACACAACAAATACCCAGAATCCCATGCAGCACTAACTCTTCCGCTCAACCGACGCACGGAGGGGGTGGGGGGGTGGGGGGGGGGGGTGATGTGTGGGGGGGTTTGGTGGTAGCGGGGGTGTATAATCTAGACCGGAAGAGTTAGGGCTGCATGGGATTCTGGGTATTGGTTGTGTTGTGTTTATGTTGTGTTACAGTGGGATGTTCTCCAGAAATTTGTTTTTCATTCTTTTTTGGTGTGGGTTCAAAGTGTGGCGCATATTTGTAACGTAACAGTGTTAAAGTTGTTTTATACGGTACGGCTACCGTCAGTGTAAGCTGTGTGGCTGATGACTAAGTATGCTTTGCTGTCTCCTACGTGTGCAAATAAAAGCTACATACAACATGTGGACGGGCTGACACGCTGTGTGTAAATGCCATGGAGGACAATTACTGCAGTGCAATTAGGGCACGCCCCTAATCTAGTAATTAGAGTGAAAATAGGATTATATTTTCCCTGGGAGTTATCTAGGAGAGGCACTGAGATCCATAAGTCTCCTGGGAAAATCGGGGGGGGGGTCGGCAAGTATGCAGCTGAGCCGCATCAGAGTGGTCAAAGAGCCGCATGCGGCTCCGGAGCCGCGGGTTGCTGACCCCTGCACTAAACAAACCAAAAATGACACCCTTAGAGTCACTAAACTTCAATTAAATTGACTATTTTGACAAAAAAAAAAAACGCCACAATTTTGGCATGTTGTGACAACAGGAAATATGAACATGCTCCATGAGCTCTTTGGATCTGTTTTGCTCATCTTGTCCGCGACCCGACCTCCCACCGGTCGCATCGGCGTCAACAGGAGATTCGATTCGTCTGAATCGTTATCTATTTTCAAGATGTTGCGTGGGTTGTGTCAACTTGCGTGTGCATCACTCTCGCTCTTTTGTCAAATCAAGTGTTTCAAGGCATTTTCCAGGGTTTCAGTTGACGGTGCATGCATGAAACTGTGGTTCTCAGCAGCAGAACACAACAGCAAAAACGCTGTGTTCCAAAGAGAGTCTGAAATGAATATTACTGACGTGTCTTCGCACGAGATAAACAGAACCAGAAGTGCCTTTTATGGCGCCCATCAATCGTGTGCTTGGATGAAGTTGGTGCTATGTACAGTAGTGCGAAAGGAAATTGTGTTCCAAATTTGAACTGCTTGATGTGGGCTTTGCTTGCCGTTCTCTCGTGATCAATTTGGACCAGTGCTCTTTTTTCCGAAATTGAGGTTCAGAGCTAACTTTTTTAAAGTGAAAAATAGCCCAAGTTTTGTCCGAGCTACTTGACAATCTGTAGTCAAGGAGCTTGACTCCTGATTGTTGTTAGAAAACATGGTAATGGTCTGGTGAGGTACCACAGTCGAAGGGATGCAGTCACCACCTTCTTGTGGAACCTCACTCCAATCATTGTTCAACCGTTTTGTGTGTTGTCCAAGTACATTTTCCTTTGTTTTTTGTCAGTCAGAAATTGGCTGAACTCGGAGTGGAATATAACTTTATTGTCACTGTACTTAAAAAGTAATTTTCGGGACAAAAGCGTCCAAGAACAGACATACAGAGTAGACAGAGCAGGAAGGCTGACTGTGTGGCGCCCCAATAAAAAAGATAGGAAAAAGTTAAACATGGGGGAAGGAGGAGTTGAAAAAAAGCAGATACAAACTAAGCTACTATGGGGGGGCTCAGTTTGAGACCAGCAAAAAACCTCCAGCAACAATAGTACATACGAACACAAGTTAGGCCACATAAAAACTCATGATGTAGCATCTAGTCCGAAGTTGCAGTCATTAGAGCGCTGCTTCGTAAGCCATCATACAGCAGGGGTGTAGAAGTGGTGAAGGCGTGGGGTCAGGGGTGGGGGTATGTGTTCGTATCTGTGTAGTAGTCCATGGGTGCGTGTTTTGTCTATGACCCTGGAGGTCGCTCTGATCGTCATCCCGGAACAGAGTCAACATTGCAGGTGTCTTTGAAGAAGGGAGAGTGAGGGTATTTTCAAAGTGTCTTTCACTGTATTGGTCTTGCTGGGGTGTTTACAGCAAGGCCTTGCTAAGGCCATTGCAGATTGCAGATCCCGAACTGTAGATAGTTTGTTTTGGTTAGGGAGAGCAAACGCATTCTAATGGTTTGTCTGTTCAACTGTTCCATTCTGGCTCTCAAGTTGATCATCATTTCCCCCCTGCAGAGTGGAAAGCTTCTCCCAGATTTTTACACAATTTGCGTTTCAATTCCGTGCCCACAGCACCTATTCGTCGCGATGGGCAGCCTTTGGGCTCCCTGAACGGCTGCCACGGTCTTCCATATTTGTCGATATACCAGAGCAACGCTCAATCCAATCAGCAGATGACCCTTTTATCATAGTTCCGAATAAATTGGCATCTTCAATGTCTCTGACAGAAAGAACCACCAGGCTCATGCCTCTCAACTTATCCCAAGAGTCCCTCATGTATCAAATCAAATCAACTTTGTTTATAAAGCACATTTAAAATTTACCACAGGGGTAGCCAAAGTGCTGTACAATGGGCAGGTTAAAAGATAATACGAGTACCGTGCAAACACAACACAACACAAACAGAACACGATAAAAAAATAAATAAATAAATAAAATAAATAAAACATAACAACAGGTTCACAGCAGGTGTATTATGGGGCGCCATTGCAGGATGGATATCACTCAGTGTTAAAAGCCATGGAATAAAAGTATGTTTTTAAGAGAGATTTAAAAACAGGAAGATGGGAGGCTTGTCTAACACTCAGAGGTAGGTCGTTCCAGAGCTTGGGAGCAGCAGCGGCGAAAGCTCTGTCACCTCTAAGCTTCAGCCTTGTGTCAGGGACCGTTAGTAGCAGCTGATCTTAGGGATCGGGTGGGGCAGTAAGGCTGAAGGAGGTCGGAGAGATATGTTGACGCAAGGTTGTTTAGACATTTAAAAACAAATAAAAGGAGTTTAAAGTTGATTCGGTAACGCACAGGGAGGCAGTGAAGGGCCGCTAATATAGGGGTGATGTGCTCACGTCTGCGGGTCTGTGTTAGCAGACGAGCAGCAGAGTTCTGCGCGAGCTGCAGGCGGGCGAGGGAGCCCTGGCTAATGCCTACATACAGGGCATTGCAGTAGTCTAAACGATTCCAGCAGCAAATGTCCCCTCAGGACAGGCAGGTTCCCTTGAACCTAAGCTTTTCGCCAATTTAAGTCGGATAATAGTGCAAAAGAGAGGCTCTTAAAAACGTAAGACAGGACAAGGCAAAGAAGCAAAGCAGGAAAGATAAGGGAGAGGGAGGAAAGTGTGTCTGCCTTCGTTGAGAGCCAGAGTCTCTGCTTAAGTTCAAGAATGTAATAATTGGAGGCTCTGAGCTTATCTTATAAAACACCAGCCTCCAGCCCACTGGTTTTTGTTAAAAGAAGAATAAACTATCACCTGCTTCAGAGGTACAACAGTTGAAAGGGTGCAGACCCGTAGAACCGCGAATGTCCCCTACTTGTGGAACCTCACTCCAATCCTCTTCCACCAGTCTTTATGTTGTCTAGTACTTTTTTCGACAAACTTTAATGTTTTCTAGTCTTAAATGGGCTATACTCTGCACACTCTCTTTTTAGGTTCGAATATGTTAGAATAGAGGCTCGGAGTTGACTTTTTAAACAGCCCACTGATTATAAAAAGAATAAACCACAGTTGAAGGAATGCAGATGTATAAGACCGCTAACCTCACCTCCTTGTAGAACCTCTCTAATTATCTTCCACTGGTCTTGTATGTTGTTCATTACTTTTTTTCCTAACAAACATTGATCGTTTCGATAAGTCAAAAATGTTAGAGCGGAGGCTCCGAGCTAACCTTTTAAAACACAAGCCACCACCCTGTTTACTGATTTTAGTTCAAATAGGAACCATTGCAGGTACCACGATTGAAGGGATGCAGATGTGTACACCCTCTAACGTCACCTGTTGTACTGAACATTTTTGGGGGTTTTTTTGTCAAAAAAAAGGGCTAAACCTGGCTATCTCACTGTTAATGTTAAACATTTTTGACTGGTGGCTCAGAGCTAACTTTTTTTTTTTAAAAGCCACAAACCTAATTATTAAACAAAGACTGAACCACTTGCCCTCTCCAAGGGTACCACAGTTGAAGAGATGCACACTTGTTGACCCGCTAACGTCAACCTTACTCTAAGCATCTTACAACAACCTTGAGTGTTGTGCAGTACTTTTTTCAAACATCCATCCATCCATCCATTTTCTACCGCTTGTCCAGTTCGGGGTCGCGGTGGGTGCTGGAGCTTTTTTCAAACAAACGGATGTTTTTTTAATCTAAAATGTGCCAAACTTAACTCCCTGTCCCACCCTTAAATATGTTAGGAGGGTCCGAACTAACTTTTTAAAACAAAAGCCACTACCCTACTGATTTATCCGTAAAATATGAACCATTTCTTACATGAATCCAAAGGTACCATAGTTGAGGGGTTGCAAATATATAGAACTGCTAATTTAACTTACTTATGGAACCTCACTCCAGTCATTTTCTACCTGTCTTATAAGTATGTTCAGTATAGTTTATTTTTCAACAAACTTAAAGGCCAACTGAAATGATTTTTTTTTATTTATTAAACGGGGATAGCAGATCCATTCTATGTGTCATACTTGATCATTTCGCGATATTGCCATATTTTTGCTGAAAGGATTTAGTAGAGAACATCGACGATAAAGTTCGCAACTTTTGGTCGCTGATAAAAAAAGCCTTGCCTGTACCGGAAGTAGCGTGACGTCACAGGTTGAAAGGCTCCTCACATTTCCCCATTGTTTACACCAGCAGCGAGAGCGATTCGGACCGAGAAAGCGACGATTACCCCATTAATTTGAGCGAGGATGAAAGATTCGTGGATGAGGAACGTGAGAGTGAAGGACTAGAGTGCAGTGCAGGACGTGTCTTTCTTCGCTCTGACCGTAACTTAGGTACAAGGGTTCATTGGATTCCACACTTTCTCCTTTTTCTATTGTGGATCACGGATTTGTATTTTAAACCACCTCGGATACTATATCCTCTTGAAAATGAGAGTCGAGAACGCGAAATGGACATTCACAGTGACTTTTATCTCCACGACAATACATCGGCGAAGCACTTTAGCTACGGAGCTAACGTGATAGCATCGGGGTTAACTGCAGATAGAAACAAAAGAAATAAACCCCTGACTGGAAGGATAGACAGAAAATCAACAATACTATTAAACCATGGACATGTAACCACACGGTTAATTCTTTCCAGCCTGGCGAAGCTTAACAATGCTGTTGCTAACGACGCCATTGAAGCTAACTTAGCTACGGGACCTCGCAGAGCTATGCTAAAAACATTAGCTATCCACCTACGCCAGCCCTCATCTGCTCATCAACACCCGTGCTCACCTGCGTTCCAGCGATCGACGGAGCGACGAAGGACTTCACCCGATCATCGATGCGGTCGGCGGCTAGCGTCGGATAGCACGTCTACTATCCAAGTCAAAGTCCTCCTGGTTGTGTTGCTGCAGCCAGCCGCTAATACACCGATCCCACCTACAGCTTTCTTCTTTGCAGTCTCCATTGTTCATTAAACAAATTGCAAAAGATTCACCAACACAGATGTCCAGAATACTGTGGAATTTTGCGATGAAAAGAGAGCTTTTTGTATTGGATACAATGTGTCCGAATACTTCCATTTCAACGATTGACGTCACGTGCATTCGTCATCATACATAGACGTTTTCAACCGGATATTTAACCGGGAAATTTAAAATGTCACTTTATAAGTTAACCCGGCCGTATTGGCATGTGTTGCAATGTTAAGATTTCATCATTGATATATAAACTATCAGACTGTGTGGTCGGTAGTTGTGGGTTTCAGTAGGCCTTTATTTTCTTTTGTCAAAAATCGCACTATTCTTCCTTAAGAATATTTTCCGTAGATAGTTTATTCTTAAAAACAAGGCTGATTGTCTTTGATACTGCAGGTTAGCGCAGGGGTGTCAAACGTCCCGGCCCGTGAACAGGTTTTGTCCGGCCCGGAAGATGAGGTTGCTAAGTATGAAAATTAGATGACATTTTTGAATGACAAAAACTGCTAAATGTGTTCACTGGGATGTCGCAATGGCAATTATTTGTATCCCCTGCCTTTAACGCAAAGCTATGTGACCATTTCAGCACTTCTTCGTACTTAGGCTGCTTATAAGTAATTGTATACAAAATAGAGTATACAAAGTAACCTGTGACATTTCTGCCCAAATAAATGCTTTTGATAATCTGTACATTTCGTGTTGTACTTAAGATTGCATGGGGACACATTTTCTGGGCACACATAAATATGCTGAAATAAAATGTATCCCCTTTCTAACTTCATGTGTGATTAATGAAATGAGTCCAAATTCACACGTTTTGGTGTAGATGATGCCACATACGTACAAACCCCAAAACCAGTGAAGTTGGCACGTTGTGTAAATGGTAAATAAAAACAGAATACAATGATTTGCAAAACCTTTTCAACCTATATTCGATGGAATAGACTGGCAAAGACAAGACACTTAACGTTCGAACTGGACAACCTTGTTATTTTTTTCAAATATTAGCTCATTTGGAATTTGATGCCTGCAAAATGTTTCAAAAAAGACTGATAAAGTTGAGGAATGCTCATCAAACACTTATTTGGAACATCCCACAGGTGAACAGGCTAATTGGGAACAGGTGGGTGCCATGATTGGGTATAAAAGCAGCTTCCATGAAATGCTCAGTCATTCACCAACAAGGATGGAGCGAGGGTCACCACTTTGTCAACAAATGCGTGAGCAAATAGTCGAACAGTTTAAGAACAACATTTCTCAAGCAGCTATTGCAAGGAATTTAGGGGATTCCCCATCTACGAGCCGCAATATCATCAAAAGGTTCCGAGAATCTGGAGAAATCACTGCACGTAAGCGGCAATGCCCGTAACATTCGATCACTAAGGCGGTACTGCATCATAAAGCAACATCAGTGTGTGAAGGATATCACCACATGGGCTCAGGAACACTTCAGAAAACCACTGTCAGTAACTACAGCTTGTCACTACATCTGTAAGTGCAAGTTAAAACTCTACTATGCAAAGCGAAAGCTATTTATCAACAACACCCAGAAACGCAGCCGGCTTCGCTGGGCCCGAGCTCATCTAAGATGGACTGATGCAAAGTGGAAAAGTGTTCTGTGGTCTGACGAGTCCACATTTCAAATTGTTTTTGAAAACTGTAGACGTCGTGTCCTCCGGACCAAAGAGGAAAAGAACCATCCGGATTGTTATAGGCGCAAAGTTGAAAAGCCAGCATCTGTGATGGTATGGGGGTGTATTAGTGCCCAAAACATGGGTAACTTACACATCTGTGAAGGCACCATTAATGCTGAAATGTACATACAGGTTTTGGAGCAACATATGTTGCCATCCAAGCAAGATTGATGAACATTATCACATAATTTATTCAGAAAGTCTGTACGCAAAAATGTGTTTTTCTAACGGTACGTGTATTTGTATTGAACCGTTTCGGTATGGGGGGTTCGGTTCTGTTCCGAGGTGTACCGAACGAGTTTCCACACGGACATATTAAGTAGCGTAGCGCACGTTGTGTAAACAATGCACACCGAGGCACAACACACGGCATGCTAGCAGCGACCGGGCTACAACAACATGTAAAAGCCAGAGCTGGAAGACCCTCCTGCCTTGTTAAGATCTCCCGTTTGGGAACATTTTGGCTTCGCGGTGCGATACAACCATGGATAACATCGCTTTAACGAAGAGAAAGACGAACAAACACAGCTCCCCCCGCATTCAAGCAGGCTCTCCTAGGCGAGTCAGGCAGGGCTAAAGCAATAACAAATGCCGTTGGTGTTTTTATAGCAGCAGATTTAAGACCATATTGCATTAAAAAACTAGATTTTGACCCACTTCTATGGCGGAAGAACAATGAGCCCACATATCCTCTTACTGCCAAGTTAGCCAGGCACTACCTTGCCATACCTGCTACCTCCGTGCCCAGTGAAAGGGTATTTTCCACAGCTGGAGACATTTTAACTGCAAGCAGGTCTGCTCTTTCTGCTGACAATGTGGATAAACTGATTTTTCTGGCAAAAAACATGAACATTGAGTGAAAGTCACCAGGGTTAAAGGCTGGGGGGGAGTTAATCTGAGGCTGAGTTGACTTGAAACTGTTTAATGTTGCACTTTTTGTATGTAGAGAAAACTTTTGTCATTTTATTTAATCTGAGCAACAACTTGAAGCAGTTTAAAGGCCTACTGAAAGCCACTACTAGCGACCACGCAGTCTGATAGTTTATATATCAATGATGAAATCTTAACATTGCAACACATGCCAATACGGCCGGGTTAACTTATAAAGTGCAATTTTAAATTACCCGCTAAACTTCCGCTTGAAAACGTCTATGTATGATGACGTATGCGCGTGACGTTAACGGTTGATACGGAAGTATTCGGACACCATTGAATCCAATACAAAAAAGCTCTGTTTTCATTTCATAATTCCACAGTATTCTGGACATCTGTGTTGGTGAATCTTTTGCAATTTGTTTAATGAACAATGAAGACTGCAAAGAAGAAAGTTGTAGGTGGGATCGGTGTATTAGCGGCGGACTACAGCAACACAACCAGGAAGACAGAGATGGATAGCAGACGCGCTAGCCGGCAAACTCACCTTAACTTCCTCCGTCTCGCCGACCGCATCTGTGATCGGGTGAAGTCCTTCGTCGCACCGTCGATCGCTGGAACGCAGGTGAGCACGGGTGTTGATGAGCAGATGAGGGCTGGCTGGCGTAGGTGGAGAGCTAATGTTTTTAGCATAGCTCTGTGAGGTCCGGTTGCTAAGTTAGCTTCAATGGCGTCGTTAGCAACAGCATTGTTAACCTTCGCCAGCCTGGAAAGCATTAACCGTGTAGTTACATGTCCATGGTTTAATAGTATTGTTGATTTTCTATCTATCCTTCCAGTCAGGGGTTTATTTCTTTTGTTTCTATATGCAGTTAAGCATGATGCTATCACGTTAGCTCGTAGCTAAAGTGCTTCACCGATGTATTGTCGTGGAGATAAAAGTCACTGTGAATGTCCATTTCGCGTTCTCGACTCTCATTTTCAAGAGGATATAGTATCCGAGGTGGTTTAAAATACAAATCCGTAACCCACAATAGAAAAAGGAGAGAGTGTGGAATCCAATGAGCCAGTTTGTACCTAAGTTACGGTCAGAGCGAAAAAAGATATGTTTGCACTGCATTCTAGTCCGTCACTCTAACGTTCCTCATCCACGAATCTTTCATCCTCGCTCAAATTAATGGGGTAATCGTCGCTTTCTCGGTCCGAATCGCTCTAGCTGCGTTGAAAACAATAGGAAAATATGAGGAAGCGAACAACCTACTACGTCACGCTACTTCCGGTAGGGGCAAGGCTTTTTTTTATCAGAGACCAAAAGTTGCGAACTTTATCGTCGTTGTTTTCTACTAAATCCTTTCAGCAAAAATATGGCAATATCGCGAAATGATCAAGTATGACACATAGAATGGATCTGCTATCCCCGTTTAAATAAAAAAATGTCATTTCAGTAGGCCTTTAATGTTGCACTTTATATGTGGAAATGTTGCACTTTATATGTAGAAAGTTTTTGTTAAGAAACCAATTCTGAGCCTTATCTTATTTAGTTTTTATTTGATATATGTTGACTGCATTAGCCCTGGCAATGGACCCTGTGTGTATATATGTATGTTATTGTTATGCTTAGCATTCATGACTGCCTGCTGTTGCACTGATCAGCCTAGTGGTGGCTCACATCCATCACACACACAGCTATTTTAAAGCAATGTTAAAAGGATAAAGCCATTGTTTACAAATTTTGGTAAATAAATAACCAGAAAATGTATATATTGTTGTTTTCTTACTGTACCGAAAATGAACCGAACCGTGACCTCTAAACCGAGGTACGTACCGAACCGAAATTTTTGTGTACCATTACACCCTTAGTTTTTACGTAGAGTATCCTGTCCCTGCACGTGTATCTCTCCCTGTTTCCTGCCGCACGGACCGTGTAATTTACTGAGAAGAATGCTTTTTTTTTTTTTACAGTGCAGATGTTGCGAGCTTTATAGCCACAGCACAGATGTTGTAGGCTGTTATCATGGTGGCAAGGTGCCACAAAGCAAGTCTGGATAGGAAGACGCACATAGGTGGTTTGTTGTTGGTGCACCGTGCACTAATCCATCATTTCCTCTTGTGTCCGCATGCCCGCAGAGTCTATTTACAGATGAAAACGGACACTGTCTGGCATATTTAGATGCAAAATAACAACCTGTGTTATTCAGGCCAGGCCAGAGTCTGTCAGGAAGCCTAAGAACATAAATCCCACTCCCTAGCGGAAAAGCAGCCTAACATCCAAGACTATGAGGACTTGTTACTAAATTTATAATTCCAAGTAAGAAAAGTTCTTAGCTCAATTGAGGCTTTATGGTCGCACAGCAGCTGCAATCATTTCTGTATCGATGCTGCTAAGTCACTAAAAGTTCTCGCAATGGCCCGGTGAACTTTCCTACAGGGCAGATCTCTAGGAAAACCCAGAGCTGGAGCAATCAAAACAGCAAGTTCTCCAATGGAACAACCTGCTGCTTGTGCAAAATCATGTTCTGTTTGACATTTTGTCTGATACTGGCGTTCGTTTAAAAGAAGAAAAGAAAAATGCTCTGACTTAAAGGCCTACTGAGACCCACTACTTCCGACCACGCAGTCTGATAGTTTATATATCAATGATGAAATCTTAACATTGCAACACATGCCAATACGGCCGGGTTAACTTATAAAGTGACATTTTAAATTTCCCGGGAAACTTCGGGTTGAAAACGTCTATGTATGATGACGTTTGCGCGTGAGGTCAATGGTTGAAGCGGAAGTATTGGGACACATTGAATCCAATACAAACAGCTCTGTTTTCATCGCAAAATTCCACAGTATTCTGGACATCTGTGTTGGTGAATCTTTTGCAATTTGTTTAATGAACAATGGAGACTGCAAAGAAGAAAGCTGTAGGTGGGATCGGTGTATTAGCGGCTGGCTGCAGCAACACAACCAGGAGGACTTTGAGTTGGATAGCAGAAGCGCTATCCGACGCTAGCCGCCGACCGCATCGATGATCGGGTGAAGTCCTTCGTTGCGCCGTCGATCGCTGGAACGCAGGTGAGCACGGGTGTTGATGAGCAGATGATGGCTGGCGTAGGTGGATAGCTAATGTTTTTAGCATAGCCCTGTCGAGGTCCCGTAGCCAAGTTAGCTTCAATGGCGTCGTCAGCAACAGCATTGCTAGGCTTTGCCAGGCGGTACAGCGTTAACCGTGTGGTTACATGTCCAGAGTTTGGTAGTATTGTTGATCTTCTGTCTATCCTTCCAGTCAGGGGCTTGTTTCTTTTGTTTCTATTTGCATTTAAGCACGATGCTATCACGTTAGCTCCGTAGCTAAAGTGCTTCACCGATGTATTGTCCTGGAGATAAAAGTCACTGTGAATGTCCATTTCGCGTTCTGGACTCTCATTTTCAAGAGGATATAGTATCCGAGGTGGTTTAAAATACAAATCCGTGATCCACAATAGAAAAAGGAGAGAGTGTGGAATCCAATGAGCCAGCTTGTACCTAAGTTACGGTCAGAGCGAAAAAAGATACGTCCTGCACTGCACTCTAATCCTTCACTCTTACGTTCCTCATCCACAAATCTTTCATCCTCGCTCAAATTAATGGGGTAATCGTCGCTTTCTCGGTCCGAATCGCTCTCGCTGCTGGTGTAAACAATGGGGAAATGTGAGGAGCCTTTCAACCTGCGACGTCACGCTACTTCCGGTACAGGCAAGGCTTTTTTTTATCAGCGACCAAAAGTTGCAAACTTTATCGTCGATGTTCTCTACTAAATCCTTTCAGCAAAAATACGGCAATATCGCGAAATGATCAAGTATGACACATAGAATGGATCTGCTATCCCCGTTTAAATAAGAACATTTCATTTCAGTAGGCCTTTAACTTTGCTTTCCTGTAAAATATTTCAAGAGTGTGACTCAGGGTTCGTCTTCAGCTCCCCTGACAGAGTCCCAGTCTGATCTGCACTGAGACTGACGTGGAGCCTTGAAATGCACTGTGGTTCACCTCAGAGAAGCAGCCCTCAGACCACAGGGGCGGCGCCATTAAGACACAAGGGAGGAGAAACGAGGACACGGAGATTGGAAAAAAAAAAGTTAACCTCACTTCTCTTTGGTCTTGTATGAAAGGAAACCATGGTCCAAGTTTGTCCTGCGGGCTTGGCTGCCATGCTCGCCATTCTCTTTATTTGGACCAGTGCTGCTGGTTGGGGCTAAAACACTGGACTACTGATTCTCTTGGTGAGGAATATGACATAAAACCCTACTCTTACGGTACCAAAGTTGAGGGGATACAGGTAGACTGACCATACGTCCTCTTTTCCCCGGACATGTCCTCTTTTGCGGGGCTGTGGGGTTTCTTAAATGCCTCAAATGTTCGGTATTTTGAGTTAGGGTCGGAGGTGGGTAGTAACGCGCTACATTTACTCCGTTACATCTACTTGAGTAACTTTTGGGATAAATTGTACTTATAAGAGTTGTTTTAATGCAACATACTTTTACTTTTACTTGAGTATATTTATAGAGAAGAAACGCTACTTTTACTCCGCTCCATTTATCTACATTCAGCTCGCTACTCGCTACTGATTTTTATCCATCTGTTAATGCACGCTTTGTTTGTTTTGGTTTGTCAGACAGACCTTCAAAGTAGGATCTATCGCATGCCTGCGTTTCACCAATCAGATGCAGTCACTGGTGACGTTTGACTCCGTTTCACCAATCAAATGCAGTCACTGGTGACGTTTGACTCCGTTTCCCCAATCAGATGCAGTCACTGGTGACGTTTGACTCCGTTTCACCAATCAAATGCAGTCACTGGTGACGTTTGACTCCGTTTCACCAATCAAACGCAGTCACTGGTGACGTTTGACTCCGTTTCACCAATCAAATGCAGTCACTGGTGACGTTTGACTCCGTTTCACCAATCAAATGCTGTCACTGGTGACGTTTGACTCCGTTTCACCAATCAAATGCAGTCACCGGTGACGTTTGACTCCGTTTCACCAATCAAATGCTGTCACTGGTGACGTTTGACTCCGTTTCACCAATAAAATACAGTCACTGGTGACGTTTGACTCCGTTTCACCAATCAAATGCTGTCACTGGTGACGTTTGACTCCGTTTCACCAATCAAATACAGTCACTGGTGACGTTTGACTCCGTTTCACCAATCAAATACAGTCACTTGTGACGTTTGACTCCGTGTCACCAATCAAATGCAGTCACTGGTGACGTTTGGCTCCGTTTCACCAATCAAATGCTGTCAGTGGTGACGTTTGACTCCGTTTCACCAATCGAATGCAGTCACTGGTGACGTTTGACTCCGTTTCACCAATCAAATACAGTCACTGGTGACGTTTGACTCCGTTTCACCAATCAAATGCTGTCACTGGTGACGTTTGACTCCTTTTCACCAATCAAACAGAGCCAGGCGGTCACATGATTAACAAGCTTAAGCTTACATGAACTCAACGTCAAATTTGAGGAAGCACATCGCGGTAAGTAACGTTAGTAGATATTTTGGCTGTCACCGTAGGCTGATGTTAGCTTCCCTGCTATGAATCACTGTCAAATGTACATCGTGTGGAGACATTTACCGTATTTTTCGGAGTATAAGTCACTTCGGAGTATAAGTCGCACCGGCCGAAAATGCATAATATAGAAGTCTTTATTTTTTAATTATTATGCCATGATTTTATCAGTGAGAACAGATTTTCTTCCATGCGGCCCCTGAGCTAAAATGAGTTTGACACCCCTGATCGACAGTATATCCTGGATTTCTAATTATTAGTCACTGTTTTATGTTCTTACTTGAAATGTTCAGCTATAAATGCAACATGGTAATGCTCCAAGGCTCTCACAAAGTCTGCCATTAGAAGTAGAGTTTACTTACAGCATGTACAGATATATAAAATGTTGTTGGAGGTTTATGGAGGATTTTTAGAGTGCTTCTTAGGAAGAATAGATTGCATCCCAATTACTGTACCTGCAGTTAGCCGCCTCATACTGGCAGTTGTTTACTATTTAAAATGCAAGGAATACGGAAAGACGTGTGTTCTTTTCTCACACAAGGATTGTGGATGATGGGCAAAGTTCCCCAAAAGTGCAGTTCCCACTTAACAATTACAGTCATATAAATGTATTTATTAGGAGTGTGAATCTTTGGGCACTTAACGATTCGATCCGATTCCGACTCTCGGGTTGACGATTCGATCCTTTATTCAATGTGATTCTCGATTCAAACCGATTCTTGCAATTTATTATTTGGTATAATATTTATAATGAAACAGATTAAAGGTTGGAAAATATATTTCTGGTTGCATGGAGATGGCCTAAAAACAAAGACCAAAAAAAAAACCCAAAAAACCATGAACAAACAGATGGACATGATCAATACCAAGTGGTGCACAGAAAAACCGATTCACATCCAAATCTCGATTCTTATTCATCTTTATTCTAGATTAAAATTAAAATAAAAAATACATTAAAAAAATACATAAAAAGGATATATACAGTATATGTATATGTGTATACTGTATGTGTGTATGTATATATATATATATATATGTGTGTGTATATATGTGTATATACAGTACAGGCCAAAGGTTTCAATGCGTTTTCTTTATTTTCATGACTATTTACATAGTAGATTGTCACTGAAGGCATTAAAACTATGAATGAACACATGTGGAGTTATGTACTTAACAAAAAAAAAGGTGAAATAACCGAAAACATGTTTTATATTCTAGTTCCTTCAAAATAGCCACCCTTTGCTCTGATTACTTTTTCGCACACTCTCTGCATTCTCTCGGTGAACTTCCAGAGGTAGTCACCTGAAATGGTTTTCACTTCACAGCTCATGGAGAGAATGCCAAGAGTGTGCAAAGCAGTAATCAGAGCAAAGGGTGGCTATTTTGAAGAAACTAGAATATAAAACGTGTTTCCAGTTATTTCACCTTTTTTTTGTTAAGTACATAACTCCACATGTGTTCATTCATAGTTTTGATGCCTTCAGTGACAATTTACTATGTAAATAGTCATGAAAATAACGAAAACACATTGAAACCTTATTCCTGTACTGTATATACCGGTACACATATATATACACATATATATATACACACAAACAGTATATACATATAATGTATATACAGTATACTTTTTTTTTTTTTAATGTATTTTCTTAATCAATTTTTTTATTTATTTTAATCTAGAATAAAGATGAATAAGAATCGAGATTTGGATGTGTTTTCAGTTATTTCACCTTTTTTTTGTTAAGTACATAACTCCACATGTGTTCAGTCATAGTTTTGATGCCTTCAGTGACAATTTACTATGTAAATAGTCATGAAAATAAAGAAAACTCATTGAAACATTTGGCCTGTACTGTATATACACATATATATATATAGATATACACATACAGTATACACATATACATATATCATCAATCAATCAATGTTTACTGTATATATACTTTTTTTTTTTAATGTATTTTTTTAATCGATTTATTTATTTATTTTAATCTAGAATAAAGATGAATAAGAATCGAGATTTGGATGTGTTTTCAGTTATTTCACCTTTTTTTTGTTCAGTACATAACTCCACATGTGTTCAGTCATAGTTTTGATGCCTTCAGTGACAATCTACAATGTAAATAGTCATGAAAATAAAGAAAAAGCATTGAAACCTTTGGCCTGTACTGTATATACACACACACACATTATATATATATATATATATATATATATATATATATATATATATATATATATATATATATATATATATATATATATATATATATATATATATATATATATATATATAATAGACTCCCTTTTTAGACCAGTTGATCTGCCGTTTCTTTTCTTTTCTTTTCTACTCTACTCCGGGGTGGACCGCTAGCCTGTCCATCAGATGGGGACATCTCTACGCTGCTGACCCGTCTCCGCTCGGGATGGTTCCCGCTGGCCCCACCATGGACTGGACTTTCGCTGATGTGTTGGACTTTCACAATATTATGTCAGACCCACTCGACACCGAGCATGTCGTTGTGGCTTGTACAGCCCTTTGAGACACTTGTGATTTAGGGCTATATAAATAAACATTGATTGATTGATTGATTGATATATATATATATATATATATATATATATATATATACATACAGTATACACATATACATATATCATCAATCAATCAATGTTTACTGTATATATACTTTATATATACTAATATTTTTTTAATCGATTTATTTATTTATTTTAATCTAGAATAAAGATGAATAAGAATCGAGATTTGGATGTGTTTTCAGTTATTTCACCTCTTTTTTGTTAAGTACATAACTCCACATGTGTTCAGTCATAGTTTTGATGCCTTCAGTGACAATCTACAATGTAAATAGTCATGAAAATAAAGAAAAAGCATTGAAACCTTTGGCCTGTACTGTGTATACACATATATATACACATTCAGTATTCACGTATACATATACTGTATATATACTTTTTTTTTTTTTATGTATTTTTTTTATCAATTTTTTTATTTATTTTAATCTAGAATAAAGATGAATAAGAATCGATATTTGGATGTGTTTTCAGTTATTTCACCTTTTTTTTGTTAAGCACATAACTCCACATGTGTTCAGTCATAGTTTTGATGCCTTCAGTGACAATCTACAATAGTCATGAAAATAAAGAAAACCCAGTACTGTAACGTATGTGTAAATATATATATATATATTTATTTCTTCAATCGATTTTTTTGAAAATTTCAAATTGATTTAGAAGTGAGATGATAGTATCGATCATGTCACAACAGCTTTAGCAGATTTTTTTATTTTTTTATTTTTTTTAAAGCTAAATGGGCAGCGAGCGAGTCAGATAGAGACCCCATTCACCAGTCCCTCTGTAGAAATACTTGGAAAATATGCTAAATATCTCTTTCAAATGTGCCTGACACAGGCGTGTGCATTGTGAGTCCATGTGCAGTGAAGAACGAAGATGTTTTTTTGGGGGGTCGGAATCTGGCAGACAAAAACAGTCTATCTGTTCAGTCTTGCACCCAATTCAGAAGTTGTCAAGTCGTTTTTGGAACGGCAACACAGGAACCTTTCTTGGATCATAGAAAATTGAAGACGCACGTTATAGAGCCAGATGTTGATCAATTGGACACACTTCTTTCTCTTTGATTCACCTCATTTTTCTTCACTAATTTTGGCCTGTGTCCATCTTTATGGCTTTCTTCTCATACGGCGGGGTTTCAAAATCAAAGACAGATTTACTACTTCCTCTTTAAAAAAAAAAAACAAGTCTGTTTGTGTGTACACTGCAAAAAGTCAGTGTTCAAAAACAAGAAAAAATAAATACAAAAATGAGGGGTATTTTATTTGAACTAAGCAAAATGATCTGCCAATAGAACAAGAAAATTCGGCTTGTCAAGACTTTCCAAAACAAGTCAAATTAGCTAACCTCAATTAACCCAAAAATACCTTAAAATAAGTATATTCTCACTAATAACAAGTGCACTTTCCTTGGTAGAAGAAAAAAATTAGACCTTTTTGCTCAATATGTTGAAAAATATTCTTAAATTAAGTAAATGCTAGTGCCATTATCTTGACATAATGATTTTTTTTTTCATGCTAGAAATAAGAAATTATGACTTTAAAAAAGTAGTTTTATACTTGTGAGTGTTGATGACACAGCTTTGCAACAGTTGATATTCTAGTTTCAAGCATGTTTTACTCAATATAAGTCATCAAATCTCAGCAACAAGCTGTAATATCTTACTGAGATCATTTAGGACCAAAACCCTTAAAACAAGTAAAACACTCTAACATAAAATCTGCTTAGTGAGAAGAATGATCTTATCAGACAGAAAATAAGCAAATATCACCCTTATTTGACATATTTAAAGGCTTACTGAAATGAAATTGTCTTATTTAAACGGGGATAGCAGATCCATTCTATGTGTCATACTTGATCATTTCGCGATATTGCCATATTTTTGCTGAAAGGATTTAGTAGAGAACATCGACGATAAAGTTCGCAACTTTTGGTCGCTGATAAAAAAAGCCTTGCCTGTACCGGAAGTAGCGTGACGTCACAGGTTGAAAGGCTCCTCACATTTCCCCATTGTTTACACCAGCAGCGAGAGCGATTCAGACCGAGAAAGCGACGATTACCCCATTAATTTGAGCGAGGATGAAAGATTCGTGGATGAGGAACGTAAGAGTGAAGGACTAGAGTGCAGTGCAGGACGCATCTTTTTTCGCTCTGATCGTAACTTAGGTACAAGGGCTCATTGGATTCCACACTTTCTCCTTTTTCTATTGTGGATCACGGATTTGTATTTTAAACCACCTGGGATACTATATCCTCTTGAAAATGAGAGTCGAGAACACGAAATGGACATTCATTTTATCTCCACGACAATACATCGGCAAAGCACTTTAGCTACGGAGCTAACGTGATAGCATCGTGCTTAACTGCAGATAGAAACAAAAGAAACAAGCCCCTGACTGGAAGGATAGACAGAAGATCAACAATACTACCAAACTCTGGACCTGTAACCACACGGTTAATGCTGTACCGCCTGGCGAAGCCTAGCAATGCTGTTGCTAACGACGCCATTGAAGCTAACTTAGCTACAGGACTTCGACAGAGCTATGCTAAAAACATTAGCGCTCCACCTACGCCAGCCCTCATCTGCTCATCAACACCCGTGCTCACCTGCGTTCCGGCGATCGACGGCGCGACGAAGGACTTCACCCGATCATCGATGCGGTCGGCGGCTAGCGTCGGATAGCGCGTCTGCTATCCTCAAAGTCCTACTGGTTGTGTTGCTGCAGCCAGCCGCTAATACACCGATCCCACCTACAGCTTTCTTCTTTGCAGTCTCCATTGTTCATTAAACAAATTGCAAAAGATTCACCAACACAGATGTCCAGAATACTGTGGAATTTTGCGATGAAAACAGAGCTGTTTGTATTGGATTCAATGTGTCCCAATACTTCCGCTTCAACCATTGACGTCACGCGCATACGTCATCATACATAGACGTTTTCAACCGGAAGTTTCCCGGGAAATTTAAAATGTCACTTTATAAGTTAACCGGCCGTATTGGCATGTGTTGCAATGTTAAGATTTCATCATTGATATATAAACTATCAGACTGCGTGGTCGCTAGTAGTGGCTTTCAGTAGGCCTTTAATCTTACTTAGATTTCAGTTTTTGCAGTGTATTAGCCCGTCAGTTTAGCAAGCGGAGTTAAAGTTAAAGGTAAAGTACCACTGATAGTCACACACACTAAGTGTGGTGAAATTACCCTCTGCGTTTGACCCATCCCCTTGTTCCAGTGAGGGGAGCAGTGAGCAGTGGCCGTGCTCGGGAATCATTTTGGTGATTTAAATGATAAACCGTTCAGTGTGACATTCTCACCTTTGTTGCTGCAGTCCAGCAGAGGTTTGGGGAATATGTAGGTGTGGCACATGGATGTCACCACCGGCTTGTTGATGACTGGAGGCTTTGGTCGAGTCCCATCCGCCTCTTTGTCACCTGCACATAACGAGTCCACGTTCAGCTTCTTCAGCTTCTGGCCCCTCAGCGAAAAAGGCTCGGCGCACTTGGCGTAATTGCCCAGGTTGCGGTTGGTTGGCACCTGCAGGGTCCTAATCAGGCTGTCAATCGGGCAGCGGCAGCTCCAGGGGTTGTCGTAGAGACGGAGGTAGGTGAGGCGGGGCATGGGGAGGAGGACCTCCTCCGAGGCCGTTTTCAAGCTGTTGTGCTGCAGCAGGAGCGTCCTGAGTTTGGTCAGACCGCTGAAGGCCCGCTCCTCCACCATGGAGATGTCATTTTGCTGGAGGTCCAAGCTCTTTAGCTGGCTGAACTGGGAGAACATGTTGTTCCTCAGAACCTAAAGAAGGGCGTTAGAAGAATATTATTACTAAACCTGAGGCTCGGAGCAAAACCACAACCCGTTCAGGTGGCAATAATACAGTACTTTTTAAATAAACAATAGAGTATAGTAGGGGTGTAACTACCGTAGTTTTCGGACTATAAGTCGCAGTTTTTTTCCTAGTTTGGCCGGGGGTGCGACTTATACTCAGGAGCGACTTATGTGTGAAATTATTAACACATTAGCGTAAAATATCAAATAATATTATTTAGCTCATTCACGTAAGAGACTAGACCAGGGGTCGGCAACCCAAAATGTTGAAAGAGCCATATTGGACCAAAAATACAAAAACAAATCGGTCTGGAGCCGCAACAAATTAAAAGCCATATTTCATGTGTCATGAGACATAAATTTAATTAAGAGGACTTAAAGGAAACTAAATGAGCTCAAATATAGCTACAAATGAGGCATAATGATGCAATATGTACATATAGCTAGCCTAAATAGCATGTTAGCATCGATTAGCTTGCAGTCATGCAGTGACCAAATATGTCTGATTAGCACTCCACACAAGTCAATAACATCAACAAAACTCACCTTTGTGCCTTCACGCACAACGTTAAAAGTGTGGTGGACAAAATGAGACAGAAAAAGAAGTGGCATAAAACACGTCCTAGAAAGTCGGAGAAAGTTATACATGGAAACAAACTAAGGTGAGTTGAAGGACCGCCAAAATTAGTAGGACAAAACGGCGCTCGCCAAATACTCGAATCAGTGAAGCATGTTTAATATAAACAGTGTGCTTTATAACAATTAGTGTCATGTTTGTCCTCCTACAGAAACCATACTAAAACAAAAAAATAGATTTTTTTTCCCCTCATCTTTTTCCATTCTTCATACATTTTTGAAAAATCTCCAGAGAGCCACTAGGGCGGCGCTAAAGAGCCTCGTGCGGCTCTAGGGCCGCGGGTTGCCGACCCCCGGACTAGACGTACAAGACTTCATGGGATTTAGCGATTAGGAGTGACAGATTGTTTGGTAAACGTTAGGGATGTCCGATAATATCGGCAGGCCGATATTATAACGGCCGATAAATGCGTTAAAATGTAATATCGGAAATTATCGGTATCGGTTTTTTTATCGGTATCGTTTTTTTTTTTTTTTTTTGTTTTTTTAATTAAATCAACATAAAAAACACAAGATACACTTACAATTAATGCACCAACCCAAACCCCCCCCCCCCCCCCCATTCACACTCATTCACACAAAAGGGTTGTTTCTTTCTGTTATTAATATTCTGCTTCCTACATTATATATCAATATATATCAATACAGTCTGCAAGGGATACAGTCCGTAAGCACACATGATTGTGTGTGCTGCTGCTCCACTAATAGTACTAACCTTTAACAGTTAATGTTACTCATTTTCATTAATTACTAGTTTCTATGTAACTGTTTTTATATTGTTTTACTTTCTTTTTTATTCAAGAAAATGTTTTTAATTTATTGATCTTATTTTATTTTATAATTTTTTTAAAAAAGTACCTTATCTTCACCATGCCTGATTGTCCAAATTAGACATAATAATGTGTCAATTCCACGACTGTATATATCGGTTGATATCGGTATCGGTTGATATCGGTATCGGTAATTAAAGAGTTGGACAATATCGGAATATCGGATATCGGCAAAAAGCCATTATCGGACATCCCCAGTAAACGTATAGCATGTTCTATATGTTATAGTTATTTGAATGACTCTTACCATAATATGTTACGTTAACATACCAGTTGGTTATTTATGCCTCATATAACGTACACTTATTCAGCCTGTTGTTCACTATTCTTTATTTATTTTAAATTGCCTTTCAAATGTCTATTCTTGGTGTTGGCTTTTAGCAAATAAATTTCCCCCCAAAAATGCGACATATATGTTTTTTTCCTTCTTTGTTATGCATTTTCGGCCGGTGCGACTTATACTCCGGTGCGACTTATGCTCCGAAAAATACGGTATATAAATTGTTTTAAGTAGACTGTCGATTTTGCAGCAATACATTTACATTTACCAAATTTGACTGTAAAATATAGTTTTGTTTTGTTTTTCACAACTTTTTACTGTAAGAATAAAAACAATACCACCGTTTTTGTTTTTGTTTTTTTGGGGGAGTCGAGGGGGTTTACAGAAAAAGCTGGGAGATTAATTGCCAGAATTTTTGTGTTGAATTGACATTGGTTTTTACAACATTTTATTGTTAATGGAAAAACAGTCCAAGTTATTTTTTTATTTATTCTGGGCTACTTAGCTGCCAGTTTTTCTACCGTAAAAAAAAAAGTACCATCTTTCTATTTACAGTAATACACCGTTAAAAACAACAACCGCAGATTTTACAGTCAAAAACTGGCAGCTCAGTCAACAGAATTTTTATGCAAAAAAACTGTAATATTTTTTTATAATTTACAGTTACATGCTGTAAAGAACAACATACAATTTGTTGTCATTTTTATGAATTTGATGGGTAGTTTTCTGTAAAGTTAAGTATTTTTATTTAGATAAAAACATGTCCGAAAAGTATGATAATATACTGTAATTAGAGATGTCCGATAATGGCTTTTTTGCCGATATCCGATATTGTCCAACTCTTAATTACCGATACCGATATCAACCGATACCGATATATACAGTCGTGGAATTAACACATTATTATGCCTAATTTTGTTGTGATGCCCCGCTGGATGCATTAAACAATGTAACAAGGTTTTTCTAAATAATTCAACTCAAGTTATAGAAAAAAAATGCCAACATGGCACTGCCATATTTATTATTATTGAAGTCACAAAGTGCATTATTTTTTTTAACATGCCTCAAAACAGCAGCTTGGAATTTGGGACATGCTCTCCCTGAGAGAGCATGAGGAGGTTGAGGTGGGCGGGGTTGGGGGGCGGGATTGAGGTGTGGGGGGGATAGGGGGTAGCGGGGGTGTATATTGTAGCATCCCGGAAGAGTCAGTGCTGCAAGGGGTTCTGGGTATTTGTTCTGTTGTGTTGTGTTTATGTTGTGTTACGGTGCGGATGTTGGGTTTTAGCAAATAAATTTCCCCCAAAAATGCAACTTATACTCCAGTGCGACTTATGTATGTTTTTTTCCTCCTTTATTATGCATTTTCGGCAGATGCGACTTATACTCCGGTGCGACTTATACTCCGAAAAATACAGTATACGTGTATATGTATTGAACCGTTTCGGTACGGGGGTTCCGGTTCGGTTCGGAGGTGTACCGAACAAGTTTCCACACGGACATATTAAGTAGCGTATTGCACGTTGTGTAAACAATGCACACAGAGGCACAACACACGGCATGCTAGCAGCTAACGGGCTACAATGTCCTCTTTTCACCGGACATGTCCTCTTTTGCGGAGCTGTCAGGGCGGAGTTTCTTCAATGCCTCAAATGTCCGGCATTTTGAGTTAGGGTTGCGTGTATTTTCAATGTACGTTCAGGGTTAAGAAGGGGTTAAAAACAAAACAAACAGCAGCATTGGTGAGGGAGGGGCAGAGACAGAGAGAGAGAGAGAGAGTTATGATAAACGCGCATGCGTCGCCAGGCTCTGCTTTTTATCCATAGATTTATCGGATTTAATTTTTTATTATCTATAGCGGGGGTGTCAAAAGTGTGCCCCGGAGGCCACAGCTAATGTTGTAAAGGCCCACGGCACATTCTAAAAATACTATTAAAATAAACAAAAACATAACAAAAGTGAAATAAAAAAGCTTAAAGGTTAAATGTAATTTAGAAAAAGTTGCAATGTTGACTAATAAAACAAAGCTCAAATCATTGCTCAAAACATAATATTGAATCAAAATTAGAGATGTCCGATAATATCGGCCGGCCGATATTATTGGCCGATAAATGCTTTAAAATGTAATATCGGAAATTATCGGTATGGGTTTTTTTTTTATTATCGGTATCGTTTTTTTAATTTTTTTAATTTTTATTTTTTTTATTAAATCAACATAAAAAACACAAGATACACTTACAATTAGTGCACCAACCCAAAAAACCTCCCTCCCCCCATTTACACTCATTCACACAAAAGGGTTGTTTCTTTCTGTTATTAATATTCTGCTTCCTACATTATATATCAATATATATCAATACAGTCTGCAAGGGATACAGTCCGTAAGCACACATGATTGTGCGTGCTGCTGCTCCACTAATAGTACTAACCTTTAACAGTTCATTTCACTCATTTTCATTCATTACTAGTTTCTATGTAACTGTTTTTATATTGTTTTACTTTCTTTTTTATTCAAGAAAATGTTTTTAATTTATTTATCTTATTTTATTTTATTAATTTAAAAAAAAAAGGACCTTATCTTCACCATACCTGGTTGTCCAAATTAGGCATAATAATGTGTTAATTCCACAACTGTATATATCGGTATCGGTTGATATCGGTATCGGTAATTAAAGAGTTGGACAATATCGGAATATCGGATATCGGCAAAAAGCCATTATCGGACATCCCTAATCAAAATCAATGTTATTATGAATTATTGACCTATCCAAGGTTCCCATTACTTCATATCAAATATTCCACTAAGAAAAATATATTTGGTGGAAGTTTTTGCAAATTTGGTGAATAAATAACCCAAAAATGTATATTTTGTTGTTTTCTTACTGTACCGAAAATGAAAACGTGACCTCTAAACCAAGGGTCTCAAACTCAATTTACCTGGAGGCCACTGGATGCAGAAACTGGGTGAGGCTGGGCCGCTAGAAAAGATTTCTTTAAAAAAAATCTAGATTTGGTGGTAGCGGCGGTGTATATTGTAGCCCGGAAGAGTTAGGGCTACAAGGGATTCTGGGTATTTGTTGTGTTGTGTTTGTGTTGTGTTACGGTGCGGATGTTCTCCCGAAATGTGTTTGTCATTCTTGTTTGGTGTGGGTTCACAGTGTGGCGCATATTTGTAACAGCGGTAGAAAATGGATGGATATTGGAGTATGGGATCCATTATTCAAATTAGTTTGAACTCTTAAATGAACCTAAAATATGACTTCTTTTATCTTTGTGGAACATTTTGGACACAATGTGTTGTCAATCTTCTGAGATGCGATGCAAGTGTAAGCCACTGTGACATGTGTTCATTTTTTAAATGTTTTTATGTTATTTTTTATAAATGGCTGTGATGATAATGTCAATGAGGGATTTGTAATCACTGCTATATAGGAATTCTTATAGCGGTACGGCTCGGTCGATAGAGTGGCCGTGGCAGCAACCTGAGGGTTCCAGGTTCGATCCCCGCTTCCGCCATCCTAGTCACTGCCATTGTGTCCTTGGGGAAGACATTTTACCCACCTGCTCCCAGTGCCACTGACACTTACATCATGTGTTGCCTTCATTATAACACTTATATAAGGCTTTTAAAGCCATTTTGATAGTAGGCTAATATAGACACTTACATCATGTGTTGCCTTCATTATAACACTTATATACGACTTTTAAAGTCATTTTGATAGTAGGCTAATATAGACACTTACATCATGTGTTGCCTTCATTATAACACTTATATAAGACTTTTAAAGTCATTTTGATAGTAGGCTAATATAGACACTTACATCATGTGTTGCCTTCATTATAACACTTATATAAGGCTTTTAAAGCCATTTTGACAGTAGGCTAATATAGACACTTACATCATGTGTTGCCTTCATTATAACACTTATATAAGACTTTTAATGTCATTTTGATAGTAGGCTAATATAGACACTTACATCATGTGTTGCCTTCATTATAACACTTATATAAGACTTTTAAAGTCATTTTGATAGTAGGCTAATATAGACACTTACATCATGTGTTGCCTTCATTATAACACTTATATAAGACTTTTAAAGTCATTTTGACAGTAGGCTAATATAGACACTTACATCATGTGTTGCCTTCATTATAACACTTATATAAGACTTTTAAAGTCATTTTGATAGTAGGCTAATATAGCTAATATAGACACTTACATCATGTGTTGCCTTCATTATAACACTTATATAAGACTTTTAATGTCATTTTGATAGTAGGCTAATATAGACACTTACATCATGTGTTGCCTTCATTATAACACTTATATAAGACTTTTAAAGTCATTTTGATAGTAGGCTAATATAGACACTTACATCATGTGTTGCCTTCATTATAACACTTATATAAGACTTTTAAAGTCATTTTGACAGTAGGCTAATATAGACACTTACATCATGTGTTGCCTTCATTATAACACTTATATAAGACTTTTAAAGTCATTTTGATAGTAGGCTAATATAGCTAATATAGACACTTACATCATGTGTTGCCTTCATTATAACACTTATATAAGACTTTTAAAGTCATTTTGATAGTAGGCTAATATAGCTAATATAGACACTTACATCATGTGTTGCCTTCATTATAACACTTATATAAGACTTTTAAAGTCATTTTGATAGTAGGCTAATACAGCTAATATAGACACTTACATCACGTGTTGCCTTCATTATAACACTTATATAAGACTTTTAAAGTCATTTTGACAGTAGGCTAATATCGCTAATATAAACACTTACATCATGTGTTGCCTTCATAATAACACTTATATAAGACTTTTAAAGCCATTTTGATAGTAGGCTAATACAGCTAATATAAACACTTACATCATGTGTTGCCTTCATTATAACACTTATATAAGACTTTTAAAGTCATTTTGACAGTAGGCTAATATAGCTAATATAAACACTTACATCATGTGTTGCCTTCATTATAACACTTATATAAGACTTTTAAAGTCATTTTGATAGTAGGCTAATATAGACACTTACATCATGTGTTGCCTTCATTATAACACTTATATAAGACTTTTAAAGTCATTTTGACAGTAGGCTAATATAGACACTTACATCATGTGTTGCCTTCATTATAACACTTATATAAGACTTTTAAAGTCATTTTGATAGTAGGCTAATATAGCTCATATAGACACTTACATCATGTGTTGCCTTCATTATAACACTTATATAAGACTTTTAATGTCATTTTGATAGTAGGCTAATATAGACACTTACATCATGTGTTGCCTTCATTATAACACTTATATAAGACTTTTAAAGTCATTTTGATAGTAGGCTAATATAGACACTTACATCATGTGTTGCCTTCATTATAACACTTATATAAGACTTTTAAAGTCATTTTGACAGTAGGCTAATATAGACACTTACATCATGTGTTGCCTTCATTATAACACTTATATAAGACTTTTAAAGTCATTTTGATAGTAGGCTAATATAGCTAATATAGACACTTACATCATGTGTTGCCTTCATTATAACACTTATATAAGACTTTTAATGTCATTTTGATAGTAGGCTAATATAGACACTTACATCATGTGTTGCCTTCATTATAACACTTATATAAGACTTTTAAAGTCATTTTGATAGTAGGCTAATATAGACACTTACATCATGTGTTGCCTTCATTATAACACTTATATAAGACTTTTAAAGTCATTTTGACAGTAGGCTAATATAGACACTTACATCATGTGTTGCCTTCATTATAACACTTATATAAGACTTTTAAAGTCATTTTGATAGTAGGCTAATATAGCTAATATAGACACTTACATCATGTGTTGCCTTCATTATAACACTTATATAAGACTTTTAAAGTCATTTTGATAGTAGGCTAATATAGCTAATATAGACACTTACATCATGTGTTGCCTTCATTATAACACTTATATAAGACTTTTAAAGTCATTTTGATAGTAGGCTAATACAGCTAATATAGACACTTACATCACGTGTTGCCTTCATTATAACACTTATATAAGACTTTTAAAGTCATTTTGACAGTAGGCTAATATCGCTAATATAAACACTTACATCATGTGTTGCCTTCATAATAACACTTATATAAGACTTTTAAAGCCATTTTGATAGTAGGCTAATACAGCTAATATAAACACTTACATCATGTGTTGCCTTCATTATAACACTTATATAAGACTTTTAAAGTCATTTTGACAGTAGGCTAATATAGCTAATATAAACACTTACATCATGTGTTGCCTTCATTATAACACTTATATAAGACTTTTAAAGTCATTTTGATAGTAGGCTAATATAGACACTTACATCATGTGTTGCCTTCATTATAACACTTATATAAGACTTTTAAAGTCATTTTGACAGTAGGCTAATATAGACACTTACATCATGTGTTGCCTTCATTATAACACTTATATAAGACTTTTAAAGTCATTTTGATAGTAGGCTAATATAGCTAATATAGACACTTACATCATGTGTTGCCTTCATTATAACACTTATATAAGACTTTTAATGTCATTTTGATAGTAGGCTAATATAGACACTTACATCATGTGTTGCCTTCATTATAACACTTATATAAGACTTTTAAAGTCATTTTGATAGTAGGCTAATATAGACACTTACATCATGTGTTGCCTTCATTATAACACTTATATAAGACTTTTAAAGTCATTTTGACAGTAGGCTAATATAGACACTTACATCATGTGTTGCCTTCATTATAACACTTATATAAGACTTTTAAAGTCATTTTGATAGTAGGCTAATATAGCTAATATAGACACTTACATCATGTGTTGCCTTCATTATAACACTTATATAAGACTTTTAAAGTCATTTTGATAGTAGGCTAATATAGCTAATATAGACACTTACATCATGTGTTGCCTTCATTATAACACTTATATAAGACTTTTAAAGTCATTTTGATAGTAGGCTAATACAGCTAATATAGACACTTACATCACGTGTTGCCTTCATTATAACACTTATATAAGACTTTTAAAGTCATTTTGACAGTAGGCTAATATCGCTAATATAAACACTTACATCATGTGTTGCCTTCATAATAACACTTATATAAGACTTTTAAAGCCATTTTGATAGTAGGCTAATACAGCTAATATAAACACTTACATCATGTGTTGCCTTCATAATAACACTTATATAAGACTTTTAAAGTCATTTTGATAGTAGGCTAATATAGACACTTACATCATGTGTTGCCTTCATTATAACACTTATATAAGACTTTTAAAGTCATTTTGACAGTAGGCTAATATAGACACTTACATCATGTGTTGCCTTCATTATAACACTTATATAAGACTTTTAAAGTCATTTTGATAGTAGGCTAATATAGCTAATATAGACACTTACATCATGTGTTGCCTTCATTATAACACTTATATAAGACTTTTAATGTCATTTTGATAGTAGGCTAATATAGACACTTACATCATGTGTTGCCTTCATTATAACACTTATATAAGACTTTTAAAGTCATTTTGATAGTAGGCTAATATAGACACTTACATCATGTGTTGCCTTCATTATAACACTTATACAAGACTTTTAAAGTCATTTTGACAGTAGGCTAATATAGACACTTACATCATGTGTTGCCTTCATTATAACACTTATATAAGACTTTTAAAGTCATTTTGATAGTAGGCTAATATAGCTAATATAGACACTTACATCATGTGTTGCCTTCATTATAACACTTATATAAGACTTTTAAAGTCATTTTGATAGTAGGCTAATATAGCTAATATAGACACTTACATCATGTGTTGCCTTCATTATAACACTTATATAAGACTTTTAAAGTCATTTTGATAGTAGGCTAATACAGCTAATATAGACACTTACATCACGTGTTGCCTTCATTATAACACTTATATAAGACTTTTAAAGTCATTTTGACAGTAGGCTAATATCGCTAATATAAACACTTACATCATGTGTTGCCTTCATAATAACACTTATATAAGACTTTTAAAGCCATTTTGATAGTAGGCTAATACAGCTAATATAAACACTTACATCATGTGTTGCCTTCATAATAACACTTATATAAGACTTTTAAAGTCATTTTGACAGTAGGCTAATATAGCTAATATAAACACTTACATCATGTGTTGCCTTCATTATAACACTTATATAAGACTTTTAAAGTCATTTTGATAGTAGGCTAATATAGACACTTACATCATGTGTTGCCTTCATAATAACACTTATATAAGACTTTTAAAGCCATTTTGATAGTAGGCTAATACAGCTAATATAAACACTTACATCATGTGTTGCCTTCATTATAACACTTATATAAGGCTTTACATTTTTTGCGGCTCCAGACAGATTTTTTTGTTGTGGTATTTTTGGTCCAATATGGCTCTTTCACCATTTTGGGTTGCCAACCCCTGCCCTAAGGGTTACGATATATATTGTACTGGTTTTGATAATGAAAATATAAAAATGGCCCCTGCATGCTTTTATTTTCTAGTGTGCAAGCCCTCAGTGGAAAAAACTTTTGACAACCCTGATTTAAATGAAAAGGCAAGACTGTTATAGGCTGCAGTTCCGGATCTTCCTTTGATCTCAGCCCCCTGTGATGCTGCGCAGATGTTCATGATATCAACAATGCGGCTGTATTTTGGGTTGTATCGAGAGGTCGGGACCACTTACAGCCCGGAAATGAGTCCAGATATGAAAGTGCAATGGACAAGCTGTGTCTGGACCGGAGCAGGTGCTACGTATCCTGTATCTGGCTAAGAACTGCTTGTACTTGCCTGGATTTTATTCCTGGCCAGCAGCAGGTGGTTGATGTCTTTGGGCCAGTCTTGCATCACGGCGGTCAACTGTCTGTCCTGGCAGTCCAGGTACTTGTCCCCCGCCTCTATGTACTCCTTACACTCTTGCGTTTGACGCCTCACGACGCCGGCCCTGCCCTTACCCCGCGTACGGCCCCACTCGGGCTTTCCCCGGCGAGGCTCGCCGAACCGGAGGAGAAGAAGGAGGCACAGGGCGGCGAGGAGACGCATGTTGGATGCTGGTCACGTCGGAAATGGGAATGGGGGATATTGTTGTCACAGCTGGAAAAGAAGAACCAAAAGGTCAATGAAACTAAAAGGTTATACTCTC
The DNA here is from genome assembly GCF_033978785.1 of Entelurus aequoreus. Classification (NCBI taxonomy): domain Eukaryota; kingdom Metazoa; phylum Chordata; class Actinopteri; order Syngnathiformes; family Syngnathidae; genus Entelurus; species Entelurus aequoreus. The sequence goes on from NC_084742.1 coordinate 70,088,933, forward strand.
AAGGCACCTTGGGTACATTCTTACCAGGAAAACTGTGTAAATGTTTACAACATTCTCACGTTAACATGTTCATGTAACTGAATTTGTTCACAGAGTGAATGACTGAGCATTTCATGGAAGCGGCTTTCATACCCAATCATGGCGCCCACCTGTTCCCAATTAGCCTGTTCACCTGAAGGGTGTCCCAGAGAAGTGTTGGATGAGCATTCCTCAACTTTCTCAGTCATTTTTTTGCCACTTGTGTCAGCTTTTTTTAAACACATTGCAGGCATCAAAATTCCAAATGAGCTAATAATTGCAAAAAATAACGTTTTTTCAGTTCGAAGGTTAAATATCTTGTCTTTGCAGTCTATTCAATTGAATGTAGGTGGAAAAGGATTTGCAAATCATTGTATTTTGTTTTTATTTACGATTTACACAACGTGGTTTTGGGTTTTGGCTCAGTGGCCAAGTGGTTAGAGCAGACCCGGGCATTCTGCGGCCCGCGGGCCACATCCGGCCCTTTGTGCGTCCCTGTCCGGCCCGCGTGAGGCCAATTATAAATTACAAAATACATTTTAAAAAGTATCCATGTCGAGTGTGCAATACAACGGTGCTGCTTTTGTTTTGAAAAGCGTTATTTGTGCGTGATTGTGAGTGCATGTGAACAGCTGCAATCACAAATCACAAAATAAAGTTGAAAAAACATCTATGTCGTGCGCGCAATACAACTGTGCTGCTTTTATTTTGAAAAGTGTTATTTATGGGCGTATGTCCGTGTGTAACGTGTGAGTGAAGGTGCACATGCAGCGACAAGTGATGCACGGTTTACGCCCGAGACGCTAAAAAGAGAAAAGTTGATGAGGAATGGCGTGTTTTCAACAAGACATGGACTGCCAAGCAACGTTCCCTCTAAGGTGCGCGCCTGCGCAATTGCGCACTTCTCAAGCGTCCTCTGCGCACAGCAAATATATGCCGCGCACCAAATCAAATCCCATCTGAATTTAAACAAAATAAACACATTTATTCTGTGTAATTTTGCAATGCAACTCTGAGTGACAACAAGCGGCCCTAACGGTGTTCGTCAACACCGTTCAATTGAACACCGTTCAATTATTGTAACGTCTATCGAGATGCTTCGAGGACACGAATTATATCAATCACTTTATTGAGCAAAACTGTTTATATTCGGACATAACCACACCAAAAACATGAGTAAAAAACGTCTATCTCGAAAATCTAGTCATTTTCTGCCGTACAAACCAGGCCAACACAAACTTGTCATCTGTCACCAACACGCATAGCACTAAACCACTGGTGCGTTTATGGCCACACAAAAAGTTGGACAACTCAAACACCACACAAAGTTACACTATGACTCCTCAGTCATACGTGTGCTTATTTTACTGTCATTTATTATTAATGTTAATTTATTGATATTAATCATGGAATGCTGTTATTAGATAAAGTTACAGGAATGCACACTTCATCCTATGCTTACATTTCATTGTGCAACATGAGGATGTTTAAGGGGAACTAAATGTGATCTCTGAAAGGGGTACAAATAATTTCCAAAGCAGTGCTTTTGGTATAAAGTTAAGTTAGGTTAAATGAAAGTATTATTATTATTATTATTATTAATTATTATTATTATTATTTATCTTACGGTATATATCAAAAATAATATTGAGCAAAATGTAATTGAAATATTGTCGATGTGGCCCTCCAGCAGTGCTCGGGTTGCTCATGCGGCCCCCGGTAAAAATTAATTGCCCACCCCTGGGTTAGAGTGTCCGACCTGAGATCGGTAGGTCGTGAGTTCCAACCCCGGCCGAGTCATACCAAGGACTATAAAAACGGGACCCATTTTTTCTTTTCTTTTTTTCATTTATTTATTTATTTCAGGCAATGACAAAGACGTACAAGTTGACAAAACATAATAATATAAATTAATATAGTGCATTATTGTCCAGTTTTGCCTGAAAGGGAGTGGGAAGAAGATAACTTAGACCCATTACCTCCCTGCTTGACACTCCGCATCAAGGGTTGGAATTGGGGGTTAAATCACCAAAAATGATTCCCGGGCGCGGCCACTGCTGCTGCTCACTGCTCCCCTCACCTCAAGGGTGATGGGTCAAATGCAGAGAATCATTTCGCCACACCTAGTGTGTGTGTGACAATCATGGGTACTTTAACTTAGTTTTTTTTACTTTTGTAGATTGGCTATATTGTTATTCCCGCCACTAGCTCAATATACTTCAGTGTTTGAAATCAATTAAGATATAATAATAAATATATAATCATTAATAATATAATAAATAGCATACAATAAATAGTAATAATTAATAAATGACTTTATTCGTTATGCTGTGTTATTATTTGAACTGCATAACTTTTTAAATTGTAGCAGAAACATTTGTACAAAGTATCGGTATAGGATCGGTATCGCCGATAGAAGCCTAACTTTTACTCGGTATCGAATCGGAAATAAAATCAGTGGTATCGCACATCACTACTTTGCCGAGTTTTTTATTTTATCACTGGACTGTTAAAATTCCTAGCGTGCTACCCCAGTGCTATATTAGCGACCAACCACCACCATGAGAAGGCCTCCTTCAACTCGGAAGTCGGAAGTCTCAGATGTGCTTCACTTTTAGCTTACTTTGAGTTTTGGGGAAGGTGGAGTTACCCCTCAGTCATCATTGCTCCCAGGTCCACTCTGACCCAGGGTGGTAGTACCTGTCAGGGTCCCAGCTATGGGTTGAATAGCATTTTAAAGACCTCAACGGTGGAAGTGGCGGAGGATGACACTGCATGTCACAACGGCACTGAAGGCGGATGAAGGCTGCAACAGAGGGTGGTCTCCAGTCGTCATGGATCCATGCCACTGGATCAAGGCCCCTCTCTGCCAAGGACCGTGTGGTGGCTGCTGGCGCATCAGTCTCCCTACGCTAAAAGACGTCACGCGCAGGCGTCCTCCCGAATGGGAACCCATCCATTCTGAGGACAGTCATACTCGACTACGAGTGACTGCCGATGATGATGACTTTGACAGTGGAACTGTTGATAATTTAGGCAAATATAAAAGACATTTTGACCTAACCCTGTCCCTGTCTCGTCTCCTACCCACTTAAACCCTTTGCACACTCCCTTTGTTAGGCAAGGCAAGGCAAGGCAACTTTATTTGTATAGCGCTTTTCATACACAAGGCAGACTCAAAGTGCTTCACAGACAACAAAGTGAAATGAAAGAAAATAAAAGCAAAATTAAAATGCAGACAATAAAAATAAAAACAGTGCAGACGTTAAAAGTTAAAAGATTAAAAGATTTAGCTGAAAGCTAAGGTGAACATAAAAGTCTTCAGTCTAGTTTTAAAAGTAGTGAGAGTTGGGGAGAGTCTGACATCTTCAGGAAGTTTATTCCAGCTATGTGTTGCATAGTGACTGAATGATGATCTCCCTTGATTTGAGTTTACTCTTGGAACCGCTAACAGATTGCTCTCAGAAGATCTTAGTGATCTAGAGGGCGTATATAGTGGGAGCATATCAGTGATATACTTGGGCCCTAGACCATGTAGTGATTTATATGTGAGCAGGAGGATTTTGAAATCTATTCTCTGATGTACAGGGAGCCAATGTAAGGATTTAAGAATTGGTGTAATGTGCTCACATTTTTTGGTCTTTGTTAGAACTCTAGCAGCAGCGTTCTGAACAAGCTGTAGCTGCCTGACAGTTTTTTTGGGAAGACCTGCAAGGAGACCATTACAATAGTCTAGCCTACTGGTAATAAAGGCATGTACAAGTTTTTCTAAGTCTTGAGCTGACATGAGCCCTCTAAGTCTTTTTACATTTTTGAGGTGATAGTAGGCCGATTTTGTTACTGATTTGATGTGACTGTCGAAATGTAAATCAGAATCTAAAATAACCCCAAGATTTCTGGCTTTATTTGAGGTTTTCAGGGACAGTGATTGAAGGTGTTGGATGACTTTAAACCTTTCTTTTTTAGCACCAAAAACAATTATCTCAGTTTTATCTTCATTTAGTTGTAGGAAATTTTGGCACATCCAGTGTTTGACTTGCTCAATGCACTGGCACAGAAGATCTATGGGGCGATAGTCATTTGGTGATAGCGCTACATAGATTTGGGTGTCATCGGCATAGCAATGATGGTCAATGTTATTATTTTGCATGATTTGTCCTAGTGGGAGCATATAGATGTTAAATAAAGTCGGCCCCAAGATTGAACCTTGGGGGACTCCACACGTTACGTTGGTTGGTTCTGATACAAAGTCACCAATGGAAACAAAATAGTTCCTATCTTGTAGATATGACTTGAACCAGCTTAAAACTGTGCCTGAGATCCCCACCCAGTTTTCCAACCTGTCCAAAAGTATTGAGTGGTCGACAGTGTCAAATGCAGCACTGAGGTCCAAAAGCATTAATACTGAAGTTTTGCCAGAGTCTGTGTTTAGACGGATGTCATTTATAACTTTAAGAAGAGGTCGAAATCCTGACTGGAAGTTGTTGTGGCAGCCAGTAGAAGCCAAGAAGTGATTTAGTTGTTGGAGGACAACTTTCTCAATTATTTTACTTATGAATGGTAGATTTGAAATTGGTCTGTAGTTGTTGATAACAGAGGCATCTAGGCTCTGCTTTTTTAGAAGAGGTTTAATGACTGCAGTTTTGAAAGCCTTCGGGAAATTGCCCGATTTAATCGAATTATTAACTATTTGCAAGATGTCTGTTGATAGGCAGTCAAAAACATTCTTAAAGAAGTTGGTAGGTAAAACATCAAGGCAGCAGGTGGATGACTTTAGAGCTGTCACCGTTTCCACTAGAGTTTTAGAGTCTATGGCATTAAAGCTTGCCATCATTGCTGTGTTACTTTTGCCTAAATGGGGTGGTGATCCAACTTTTTTACTTGAGATATTGATGGTGCGTCTGATGCCTTCAATTTTATCAGTATAAAAGAATGCAAAGTCATTGCATTTCTGCGTGGAATGGAGTTCGGCTGGTATTTGTGTTGGGGGTTTAGTCAGTCTGTCAACGATTGTGAATAGGGTTTTGGCCTTATTTGTGTTGCTGTTTATGATATTGGAGAAGAATGTTTCTCTAGCACTTTTTAAGACTTTTTGTTAGTAATATGGCCTTTGTAGTCTGGGATAAACTGCAGGGATCAGATCCATTAGTGATCTGTACGTTAAAAGAACGTTTGCGTCCTTCGACCAGTTTGCCCACAAATTTGGCCTTCATATTTGCAATTCAGGGACTTTACCCAAAGGCACCTCCCCTGGCTTTCCTGATCGTACATCTGCAACTCTGACAGAACCTCAACCCATATTCCAAAGGCAATATCTCCAAACTATATGCAGCCATTAGTTCATGCCGCTCCGTGACTGGTGATTTGCGTGCTACGTGGTCTTCGAGACTCAACATAGAGATAGATGAAGAAACCTAGGAGTTGGTTTTGGAACGGGTCCACTCCTCTTCAACCTGTGTTAGACAGAGTCATAGAGTACAATGCGAGGTGGTACACAGAGTCCACCGGTCAAAAAGCAAACTGGCTCGCATTTTCCCTGAATTGGATCCAGTGGTGTCATCAAGGAATAACTAATCTTACCCACATGTTTTGGACCTGCTCTGTCCCAGTTTTGTGTTTCTTTCAATTACAGCTGTTTCCTCAATTCATGTCAGTCCCTCTGCGTCATTCAGCGTGTTACCTTCAAACATTTCATTGCCGATCTTTTGGCTATTCTCCACTTGCTTGCAAGGAGGGCCGTCCTACACTGGGAGAATCGTTGGATCACTTGGATACCAGATGCTCTGTCCTACACTGGGAGAATCATTGAATCACTTGGATAAGTGAAGTGAAGTGAATTATATTTATATAGCGCTTTTTCTCAAGTGACTCAAAGCGCTTTACATTGTGAAACCCAATATCTAAGTTACATTTAAACCAGTGTGGGTGGCACTGGGAGCAGGTGGGTAAAGTGTCTTGCCCAAGGACACAACGGCAGTGACTAGGATGGCGGAAGCAGGGATCGAACCTGCAACCCTCAAGTTGCTGGCACGGCCACTCTACCAACCGAGCTATACCGCCCCAATACTAGATGGATACTAGATGCTCTGTCCTACACTGGGAGAATTGTTGAATCACTTGGATACTAGATGCTCTGTTCTACACTGGGAGAATCGTTGGATCACTTGGATACCAGATGCTCCGTCCTACACTGGGAGAATCATTGAATCACTTGGATACTAGATGCTATGTCCTACACTGGGAGAATCATTGAATCACTTGGATACTAGATGCTATGTCCTACACTGGGAGAATCATTGAATCACTTGGATACTAGATGCTCTGTCCTACACTGGGAGAATCGTTAGATCACTTGGATACTAGATGCTCTGTTCTACACTGGGAGAATCGTTAGATCACTTGGATACTAGATGCTCTGTCCTACACTGGGAGAATCGTTAGATCACTTGGATACTAGATGCTCTGTCCTACACTAGGAGAATCGTTTGATCACTTGGATACTAGATGCTCTGTCCTACACTGGGAGAATCGTTAGATCACTTGGATACTAGATGCTCTGTCCTACACTGGGAGAATCATTGGATCACTTGGATACTAGATGCTCTGTCCTACACTGGGAGAATCGTTGGATCACTTGGATACTAGATGCTCTGTCTTACATGAAGTTGGAAAATATAAGGCACTGCCTTCAGGGATGTCATCCCAAAAAATGCCACTCATTTGAGGAACATGTTGACTCTCTGGGACTGATCATGCTGCCTTGGTGCGCCCCTTCAGTCAACCCAACAGTTCATTTGTTAAACATTACAGCTACCAAGTCATGATGTCATCACTTTTGTAGTCTCCATTTTTTCCAAGTTTTTTTTTTTTTTTATCTTAAATGTGTCTTCTTTACAGTACAGGCCAACAAGTTGGACACACTTTCTCATTTCAATGCATTTTCTTTACTTTCAAGACTATTTACATTGTAGATTGTCACTGAAGGCATCAAAACTATGACACCTGTGAAGTGAAAACCCTTTCAGGTGACTACCTCTTGAAGCTCTTTGAGAGAATGCCAAGAGTGTGCAAAGCAGTAATCAGAGCAAAGGGTGGCTATTTGGAAGAAACTAGAATATGAAACATGTTTTCAGGTATTTCACCTTTTTTTGTTAAGTACATAACTCCACATGTGTTCATTCGTAGTTTCGATGCCTTCAGTGACAATCTACAATGTAAATAGTCATAGAAATAAAGAATACCAATTGAATGAGAAGGTGTGTCCAAACTTCTGGCCTGTACTGTATATAGATATTTACTATTTGTTGCCATTGGTCTTATCAAAATGTATTTTGTCTTTTGCTGTTTGTTTTTCTTCTCTTTGGTTTCGTGTTTTATAAGCCTTTACATTACTAACAAGTCTGTAGTTGTGAGGACCGTTTTTGGACCTAAAGGGTAAAAAGTGTAACTTTTTTTCAAGGTTATTTGATCAATGCAATTACCTTCTGTCATGATAGACTGATGCTGCTTTAAGGTCAAATAGGTATGTCCGGGTGTACAGTGAGTCAGTTCCAATTGTACCAAACCGCGACTTTACAGTTGTTCAGAGGAACAAGACCATCATCAGGATGATCCTTTGTGTGAATAACAGACAGAAGCAGCTGAGAATGTATGCTGGAAGGCATTTTCCATCCCACTGAGCATTCCTAGATAGTCAATCACCTCGAAGTAGTCACTTGCAATGTCTGAGGTTCTGCCCTCAAAAAACATGATTGCACTATTAAGTCTGTGTACTGAGATGCAGGTATGACAGCAGGTACTATCTGCTTATATGCCGCGCAAAAGATCATAAACACTCTTTCAACCCTAATTCCGTTTATAGTCGAGACATTTTTCCAAGCAGGATCGTTTTGCCTTCACAGCTGTCATAAATGCATTCCACAGCAAACCCAATGCGGTTCACCGTCATGC